>NW_026287788.1:75000-264830 GCF_023373465.1 Oncorhynchus keta | reverse complement strand
CTCGCTGTGTGTCCAGAGGTTGCCAGGTCCACTTTAGATCCACCACCTGTGTCCAGAGGTTGCCAGGTCCACCTCAAACTCCGCTGTGTGTCCAGAGGTTGCCAGGTCCACTTTAGATCCACCACCTGTGTCCAGAGGTTGCCAGGTCCACCTCAAACTCCGCTGTGTGTCCAGAGGTTGCCAGGTCCACTTTAGATCCACCACCTGTGTCCAGAGGTTGCCAGGTCCACCTCAAACTCCGCTGTGTGTCCAGAGGTTGCCAGGTCCACTTTAGATCCACCACCTGTGTCTAGAGATTACCAGGTCCACCTCAAACTCTGCTGTGTGTCCAGAGGTTGCCAGGTCCACCTCAAACTCCGCTGTGTCCAGAGGTTGCCAGGTCCACTTCAAACCCCCACCCGTGTCCAGAGGTTGCCAGGTCCACTTCAAACCCCCACCCGTGTCCAGAGGATTGTGTGCTGGTGGTGTGAGTGCTCTTCTCCCTGCAGCACGCCTTTCATTCATGGACTTTGGAAATTATTTTTCAATAGCAACCTTTTTTCCATTCCCTGTTTCAAGGCGAGCAGCATCCACTATTTTGAGATTACCATTTACATTACCATTTCCACAACAAATAATCGGAGTGCTCCACACGTCAACCATTATATTCAACGCTATCGCTCAAATAACAAGCTATCCAACAAGATTCAATATCACATTTCATATACCAATTTACAAAGTGCATGAAGTTGAAAGGCGTGCTCCAGGGAGAAGGAGACCAATCTGCAGGAGAGGGGCACTCACACCAATTAGACACTTACAAACTTGTTCATGGACTTTGGATTAGAGCCACCGTCCCTGCTCTTGTCCTGTCAGAGCATCCACCACATACACAAGTAAGATTTATTTAAAAATTAAAAAAGTATATACATATATATATATATATATATATATATATATATATATATATATATATACAGTGGGGCAAAAAGTATAGAGTCAGCCACCACCAGTGTTCTTCCACTTAAAACTATGAGGCCTGTAATTTTCTATCATAGGTACACTTCAACTGTGACAGACAAAAATGAGAAAAATAAATCCAGAAAATCACATTGTAGGATTTTTTGTGAATTTATTTGCAAATTATGGTGGAAAATAAGTATTTGGTCACCTACAAACAAGCCAGATTTCTCTCACCTCATCCGAGAGAGATTTAATGTACATGGTTATCAGAACGTCATGCAGGGGGAAACCTACAAAAACACAACCCTTATTTTCAGTGCTTCTAAAATCCCTGTGGGAAAATGAATGGTGTAAAAAACAATTGGAACCATTTCCTTGTTTGACTGCTAGGTTTTATGGGTATTATGACACCTCCACTGTGGGGCTGTATACTCCTCACCGTGTAAAATGTGTTATGATTGTAAGAAAGTGGAACCCAAATGGAGTGCACTATCCGGCAACGTCAGAAAACATTTTCTCCCTCTTGTTGACGGCTTTCTAAATATATAAATCTCCAACGCATGTTGGTGCCAGGGATGCTATTAGAACGGCTGAGAATCATCTGATAATTGTCAGGAAGCAATGTTTCTGGTGCAAATAATAGGCCTTCACTGCCAAATCCTCTTCGCCTTGCTCAATTTGTTGGCCGAAAATGCAGCCTTTACTAATGTCGATGAAATGTAAGAAAAAGAAGAGAAAAAAACACTCGGCAAGCATCTGTCAGACAGTGAATAAACATCACTATGGCAATGAACTGCTCTTTTACCGAGGTGACTCGGTTTTCTGTAGGTTCACCAAAAACATTTTCAATAAAAAGTTAACTGAAAATGAATTTAATTTGATGTTTTATTCAGACACACACACGCATGTCATTCATAGTTAACCCTGTTTGTGATTCACACACCTCCACATTCACACAGTCGGTTACACAGACGACGACATAACATCTCTTTACCTTCAGATGAAGAGGAGAGAGATTTAAAAACGTTTTTTTTTTTTTTTTTAAGTTAAAACCAAGGTGTTTCAGCTTTTGTCCTTTTCAGGGTTTGACCCTTCAGATGATCCTGTGTTGTAAAAACTATATAGAACTTCCTTTGCTGTTATTGGACATGCCTATTAGTGGTCAGGGAACTCTTAAACGCTACAATGAAAATCAGTACACATTCTCCGGCTGGTGTGTGTGTGTCTAACTGCCTGTGCTAACTAATTTCTCTCTCACACACACTACCACAAGGTCCTTGCATTTCAAGGGTCTGTCTCCCTTCCTCTCAGTCTGGGTTGAGTCATACCTCTGTCTCCCTTCCTCAGTCTGGGTTCAGTCATACATCTGTCTCCTTCCTCAGTCTAGGTAGAGTCATACCTCTGTCTCCTTTCCTCAGTCTGGGTAGAGTCATACCTCTGTCTCCCTTCCTCAGTCTGGGTTCATACCTCTGTCTCCCTTCCTCAGTCTGGGTAGAGTCATACCTCTCTCCTTTCCTCAGTCTGGGTAGAGTCATACCTCTGTCTCCTTCCTCAGTCTGGGTTGAGTAATACCGCTGTCTCCTTTCCTCAGTCTGGGTAGAGTCATACCTCTGTCTCCCTTCCTCAGTCTGGGTAGAGTCATACCTCTGTCTCCCTTCCTCATTCTGGGTAGAGTCATACCTCTGTCTCCCTTCCTCAGTCTGGGTTGAGTCATACCTCTGTCTCCTTTCCTCAGTCTGGGTAGAGTCATACCTCTGTCTCCCTTCCTCAGTCTGGGTTGAGTCATACCTCTGTCTCCTTTCCTCAGTCTGGGTTGAGTCATACCTCTGTCTCCCTTCCTCAGTCTGGGTTGAGTCATACCTCTGTCTCCCTTCCTCAGTCTGGGTTGAGTCATACCTCTGTCTCCCTTCCTCAGTCTGGGTTGAGTCATACCTCTGTCTCCCTTCCTCAGTCTGGGTTGAGTCATACCTCTGTCTCCCTTCCTCAGTCTGGGTTGAGTCATACCTCTGTCTCCTTTCCTCAGTCTGGGTAGAGTCATACCTCTGTCTCCCTTCCTCAGTCTGGGTTGAGTCATACCTCTGTCTCCTTTCCTCAGTCTGGGTTGAGTCATACCTCTGTCTCCTTTCCTCAGTCTGGGTTGAGTCATACCTCTGTCTCCTTTCCTCAGTCTGGGTAGAGTCATACCTCTGTCTCCTTTCCTCAGTCTGGGTAGAGTCATACCTCTGTCTCCTTTCCTCAGTCTGGGTTGAGTCATACCTCTGTCTCCTTTCCTCAGTCTGGGTAGAGTCATACCTCTGTCTCCCTTCCTCAGTCTGGGTTGAGTCATACCTCTCTCTCCTTTCCTCAGTCTGGGTTGAGTCATACCTCTGTCTCCTTTCCTCAGTCTGGGTTGAGTCATACCTCTCTCTCCTTTCCTCAGTCTGGGTAGAGTCATACCTCTCTCCCTTTCCTCAGTCTGGGTTGAGTCATACCTCTGTCTCCCTTTCCTCAGTCTGGGTAGAGTCATACCTCTGTCTCCTTTCCTCAGTCTGGGTTCAGTCATACCTCTGTCTCCTTTCCTCAGTCTGGGTTGAGTCATACCTCTCTCTCCTTTCAGTCTGGGTTGAGTCATGCCTCTGTCTCCTTCCTCAGTCTGGGTTGAGTCATACCTCTGTCTCCCTTCCTCAGTCTGGGTAGAGTCATACCTCTGTCTCCCTTTCCTCAGTCTGGGTTGAGTCATACCTCTGTCTCCTTTCCTCAGTCTGGGTTGAGTCATACCTCTGTCTCCTTTCCTCAGTCTGGGTAGAGTCATACCTCTGTCTCCCTTCCTCAGTCTGGGTTGAGTCATACCTCTCTCTCCTTTCCTCAGTCTGGGTAGAGTCATACCTCTGTCTCCCTTTCCTCAGTCTGGGTCATGCCTCTCCCCTTCAGTCTGTAGAGTCATACCTCTGTCTCCTTTCTCAGTCTGGGTAGAGTCATACCTCTCTCTCCTTTCCTCAGTCTGGGTTGAGTCATACCTCTGTCTCCTTTCCTCAGTCTGGGTTGAGTCATACCTCTGTCTCCTTTCCTCAGTCTGGGTTGAGTCATACCTCTCTCTCCTTTCCTCAGTCTGGGTAGAGTCATACCTCTGTCTCCTTTCCTCAGTCTGGGTAGAGTCATACCTCTGTCTCCCTTCCTCAGTCTGGGTAGAGTCATACCTCTCTCTCCTTTCCTCAGTCTGGGTTGAGTCATACCTCTCTCTCCTTTCCTCAGTCTGGGTTGAGTCATACCTCTGTCTCCTTTCCTCAGTCTGGGTAGAGTCATACCTCTCTCTCCTTTCCTCAGTCTGGGTAGAGTCATACCTCTCTCTCCTTTCCTCAGTCTGGGTAGAGTCATACCTCTGTCTCCTCTCAGTCTGGGTAGAGTCATACCTCTGTCTCCCCTTCCTCAGTCTGGGTTGAGTCATACCTCTGTCTCCTTTGCTCAGTCTGGGTTGAGTAATACCTCTCTCCTTTCCTCAGTCTGGGTTGAGTAATACCTCTCTCTCCTTTCCTCAGTCTGGGTTGAGTCATACCTCAGTCTCCTTTCCTCAGTCTGGGTAGAGTCATGAGTTATAGCTCTGCACTGATGAGATATCCAGGACTTGGAAATATGTATTCTGTGCACTGAATAATTCAATAAGGGAGGAAAAACACTTTGTTTTGTTTGTCTTGCAGACTGGGGCCCTTAGGGTGAAGTGAGAGTATGGCTACTGATGGACAGGCAGGAAGGAAGGAAGACCAGGGATGGATTCACAACTCCAAATACAGCATGCCAAATGGATCTACAATTTTGCAATTTTTATGTGATATAGTTACCATCCAACATTTTATTGATAATTACATTGATAACTATTGAAATGTACTACTTGGTTTTTGATTGACGTAGAATAGAAACACCTGAAAAGTTACTTTTTTTTACCCCATTTTTCTCGTAACCATGCAACACTACCATACCAAACCCCTTTAAAGGACCCTGTTTTTCAAAAGTTATTCGTAAAATCCAAATAACTCACAGATCTTCATTGTAAAAGGTTTAACTTCTTATGGTATAGGGGGCGCTTGCGTCAAGGAAAATGCAGCGCGGCAAATTCAAATAAATGATATAAAAATCAAATTTTCATTATATCACAAATGTAAGATGCTAAATTGAAGCTACACTCGTTGTGAATCCAGCCAACATGTCAGATTTTGAAGAAGTCTTTTCGGCGAAAGCACAAGAAGCCATTATCTGATGATAGCACAACAGTAAACAAAGAGAGTAGCATATTTCAACCCCGCAGGCGCTACACAAAACGCAGAAATAAAATATAAAACATGCCTTACCTTTGACGAGCTTCTTTTATTGGCACTCCAATATGTCCCATAAACATCACAATTGGTCCTTTTGTTCGATTAATTCCATCCATATATATCCAAAATGTCCATTTATTTGGCAAGTGTGATCCAGAAAAAAACAGCTTCCAAATTCCGCAACGTCACCACAACATATTTCAAAAGTTGCCTGTAAACTTTGCCAAAACATTTCAAACTACTTTTGTAATACAACTTTAGATATTTTTAAACGTTAATAATGGATCAAATTGAAGACAACAAACCAAGCTACTTTTCAAGTTTTGCGCAACTCTCAACAGTGTTACACAGTTCCTAGATGGCCGTACTTCTTCATTGCACAAAGGAATAACCTCAATAAAATTCCAAAGACTGGTGACATCCAGTGGAAGCGGTAGGAACTCAAAACAGTTCCTAAGAAATACTGTTTCCAAATAAGAACTCACTGAACAGACAGAGAACTCCAAAACAAATCTGAACGGTAAGTTCTGTTATACTCACAGACATGATTCAAACAATTTTAGAAACGTCATAGTGTTTTCTATCCAAATCTACTAATAATATGCATATCTTATATTCTTGGCATGAGTAGCAGGAAGTTGAAATTGGGCATGCTATTTATCCAAAAGTGAAAATGCTGCCCCCTATACCTTAAGAAGTTAAACACTGTCTCACATGCTTGTTCAATGAACCGTAAACATTTAATGAACATGCACCTGTGTCATTAAGACACTAACAGCTTACAGACGGTAGGCAATTAAGGTCACAGTTATGAAAACTTAGGACACTAAAGAGGCCCTTCTACTGACTCTGAAAAACACCAAAAGAAAGATGCCCAGGGTCCCTGCTCATCTGCGTGAACGTGCCTTAGGCATGCTGCAAGGAGGCATGAGGACTGCAGATGTGGCCAGGGCAATAAATTGCAATGTCCGTACTGTGAGATGCCTAAGACAGCACTACAGGGAGACAGGAAGGACAACTGATCGTCCTTGCAGTGGCAGACGACCTGTAACAACACCTGCACAGGTTCGGTACCCCCTACTTTTTCGAACATTCTGTTAAAAATCGCGTAACATTTCAGCGCCCTGCTGCTCATGCCAGGAATATAGTATATGCATATGATTAGTATGTGTGGATAGAAAACACTCAGACGTTTATAAAAACTGGTTAAATCACTGCTGTGACTATAACAGAACGTGCGTTTCATCGAAAAGTGCAGGAAAATCTGATCACTGAAAATGGAAATAAATATCCATGCGCCACTTCCAGGAATTGTTCAAGAAGAACCGAATTAAATGAGGCCGAGGTTGCAGTGCCTACAGCTTCCACACGATGTCTAGAGTCTAGCCATTTGATTCGGCTTTGATTCTTGGTCAAACCGAATCAAGGGAACCGATTCCTCCGGTCTCTGACAGGATGTTTTGCACTGCAGTTGAGAAATATCCGGACCTTTTTCCAGACGGACACCTATAGAATTTACATCGCCTCCTGATTAATTTTATCGCTTATTAACGTGTACTAATACCTAAAGTTTGCATTACAAAAGTATTTCTTTTTGCTGAAGTGTTTTGTGAAAGTTTATCTGTCGACTTTTTTAATTTTAAAAATGACGTTACTTATGAAACGCTATTTTTTTTCGTTTATCAGTACAGTCTTCATAGATCGATATCTTGGCTATATATATGGACCGATTTAATCGAAAAAAAGACCCAATAGTGATTATGGGACATCTAGGAGTGCCAACAAAGAAGATGGTCAAAGGTAATGAATGTTTTATATTTTATTTGTGCAGAGGTTTGTGTAGCGAGGCTAAACTATGCTAATTCTTTTGTTTACGTCACCCTGCGGGTCTTTTGGCAAGGTGTTACATGCTATCAGATAATAGCTTCTCATGCTTTCGCAAAAGCATTTAAAAAATCTGACTTGTTGCCTGGATTCACAACGAGTGTAGCTTTAATTCAATACCCTGCATGTATTTTAATGAACGTTTGAGTTTTAACTAACACTATTAGCATTTAGCGTAGGCATTTGCATTTCAGATCTCTAGATGGGACGCCTGCATGCCAGGTAGGAGCAAGAGGTTAAGCCCCCCCAATAATTTTTTGGGGCTGCTTTTCACCAGCTTCCATCCGGCGTCGCCGTGCTGCCTCCTCATACCAGCGCCTCTCCGCTTCCTCCCGAGCCGCCACTAGTTCCTCCTTGGGGCGGCGATATTCACCAGGCTGAGCCCAGGTCCTTTTCCGTCCAGTTCTTCCTCCCATGTCCAATTCTCCAAATGGTGCAGCCTCTCCCACTGCAGCTGCTCTTCACGATTAACAGGGGAGAGTTGGCTCAGGTCTGACTCCTGACTCAGCCATAAATATTTGGGTGTGACTTTCGGGTTTCGCTCTGAGCCACTGTCTTTCTTTCGACTCCATTCTCCTATCAGCCCCTTCGCCACTGCTCCAGCGAATCCCAGGCGGGCTCCGGCATTCTCATGAAACTGGGGATCGGCCGCCCACCTGTCTATTTCTTCCCACGTCGTATACTCCAAGCCTCTGCTGTCCATAACGCCTCCCTTCGCTGCTGCCTGTTAACACGCTTATCTGGTCCGAGTGTGGTGGGTGATTCTGTAACGTCATTCTTCGTTTGTAGAAAGAGAGTCGGACCAAAATGCAGCGTGGTGGTTACTCATGATCTTTAACGCGATACATGAAATAACTAAAAATACAAAACAACAAACGGAACGTGAAATCTAATTACATCCTATCTGGTGAAACTACACAGAGACAGGAACAATCACCCACGAAATACACAGTGAAACCCCGGCTACCTAAATACGGTTCCCAATCAAAGACAACGGGAAATCACCTGACTCTGATTGAGAACCGCCTCAGGCAGCCAAGCCTATACAACACCCCTACTCAGCCGCAATCCCAATAACTACAAAACCCCAATAAAAACAGAACAAAATAAACCCATGTCACACCCTGGTCTGACCAAATATATAACGAAAACACAAAATACAATGACTAAGGCGTGACATATATTGTATTCTATACTATGCTACTGTATCTTAGTCACTTAATAATGTTTACATATCTTGCATTACTCATCTCATATGTATATACTGTATTCTATACTATTCTACGGTATCTTAGTCACTTCATGTTTACATCTGGCATTACTCATCTCATGTGTATATACTGTTTTCTACGCTATTCTACAGTATCTCATTCACTTACTAATGCTTACATACAGTTGAAGTCGGAAGTTTACATACACTTGGGTTGGAGTCATTAAAACTTGTTTTTCAACCACTCCACAAATTTATTGTTAACAAACTATTGTTTTGGCAAGTTGGTTAGGATATTTACTTTGTGCATGACACAAGTAATTTTTCAAACAGTTGTTTACAGACAGATTATTTCACTTGTAATTCACTGTATCACAATTCCAGTGGGTCAGAAGTTTATATACATTAAGTTGACTGTGCCTTTAAACAGCTTGGAAAATTCCAGAAAATGATGTCATGGCTGTAGAAGCTCCTGGTAGGCTAATTGACATTATTTGAGCCAATTGGATGTGCACCTGTGGATGTATTTCAAGGCCTACCTCCAAACTCAGTGCCTCTTTGATCGACATCATGGAAAAATCAAAAGAAATCAGCCAAAACTGTAGACCTCCACAAGTCTGGTTCATCCTTGGGAGCAATTTCCAAATGGCTGAAGGTACCAAGTTCATCTATACAAACAATAGTATGCAAGTATAAATACCATGGGACCACGCAGCCGTCATACCGCTCAGGATGGAGACACGTTCTATCTCCTAGAGACTTTGGTGCGAAAGGTGCAAATCAATCCCAGAACAACAGCAAAGGACCTTGTGAAGATGCTGGAGGAAACAGGTACAAAAGTATCTATATCCACAGTAAATCGAGTCCTATATCGACATAACCTGAAAGGCCGCTCAGCAAGGAAGAAGCCACTGCTCCAAAACCGCCATAAAAAAGCCAGACTACGGTTTGCAACTGCACATGGGGACAAAGATGATATGTTTTGGAGAAATGTCCTCTGGTCTGATGAAACAAAAATAGAACTGTTTGGCCATAATGACCACCGTTATGTTTGGAGGGAAAAGGTTGAGGCTTGCAAGCTGAAGAACACCATCCCAAATGTGAAGCACAGGGGTGGAAGCATCATGTTGTGGGGGTGCTTTGCTGCAGGAGGGACTGGTGCACTTGAAAAAAAATAGATGGCATCATTAGGTAGGAAAATTATGTGGATACATTGAAGCAACATCTTTAACTTCCTGACATCAAGGACAACAAAGTCCAGGTATAGGAGTGGCCATCACAAAGCCCTAACCTCAGTCCCATAGAACATTTGTGGGCAGAACTGAAAAAGTGTGTGCGAGCAAGGAGGCCTACAAAACCTGACTCAGTTACACCAGCTCTGTCAGCAGGAATGGGCCAAAATTCACCCAACTTATTGTGGGAACCTTGTGGAAGGCTACCCGAAACGTTTGACCGAGAGTTAAACTATTTAAAGGCAATGCTACCAAATACTAATTGAGTGTATGTAAACTTCTGACCCACTGGGAATGCGATGAAAGAAATACAAGCTGAAATGAATCATTCTCTCTACTATTATTCTGATTTTTCACATTCTTAAAATGAGGTGGTGATCCTAACTGACCTAAGACAGGGAATTTTACTAGGATTAAATGTCAGGAATTGTGAAAACTGAGTTCAAATGTATTTGGCTAAGGTGTGTGTAAACTTACAACATGTACTTTAAGTCATTACTCAGAGCGACTCAAATGTAGGTTCTGTTTGCATCTATACTATTCTACTGTATCTTAGTCTCCGTTCCTCTCTGAGGATCACTCATCTCAAATGTAGGTTCTGTTGTACTCCATACTATTCTACTGTATCTTAGTCCGTTCCTCTCTGACATCACTCATCTCAAATGTAGGTTCTGTTTCTCTATACTATTCTACTGTATCTTGAGTCCTGTTCTCTCTGACATCACTCATCTCATCTCAAATGTAGGTTCTGTTTCTCCATACTATTCTACTGTATCTTAGTCCGTTCCACTCTGACATCACTCATCTCAAATGTAGGTTCTGTTTCTCCATACTATTCTACTGTATCTTAGTCCGTTCCTCTCTGACATCACTCATCTCAAATGTAGGTTCTGTTTCTCTATTCTATTCTACTGTATCTTAGTCCGTTCCTCTCTGACATCACTCATCTCATCTCAAATGTAGGTTCTGTTTCTCTATACTATTCTACTGTATCTTAGTCCGTTCCTCTCTGACATCACTCATCTCATCTCAAATGTAGGTTCTGTTTCTCTATACTATTCTACTGTATCTTAGTCCGTTCCTCTCTGACATCACTCATCTCATCTCAAATGTAGGTTCTGTTTCTCTATACTATTCTACTGTATCTTAGTCTGTTCCTCTCTGACATCACTCATCTCAAAATGTAGGTTCTGTTTCTCACACCATACTATTCTACTGTATCTTAGTCCGTTCCTCTCTGACATCACTCTCATCTCAAATGTAGGTTCTGTTTCTCTATACTATTCTACTGTATCTTAGTCCGTTCCACTCTGACTGACATCACTCATCTCAAATGTAGGTTCTGTTTCTCCATACTATTCTACTGTATCTTAGTCCATTCCTCTCTGACATCACTCATCTCAAATGTAGGTTCTGTTTCTCTATACTATTTACTGTATCTTAGTCCGTTCCACTCTGACATCACTCATCTCAAATGTAGGTTCTGTTTCTCTATACTATTCTACTGTATCTTAGTCCGTTCCTCTCTGACATCACTCATCTCATCTCAAATGTAGGTTCTGTTTCTCTACTATTCTACTGTATCTTAGTCCGTTCCACTCTGACATCACTCATCTCAAATGTAGGTTCTGTTTCTCTATTCTATTCTACTGTATCTTAGTCCGTTCCTCTCTGACATCACTCATCTCATCTCAAATGTAGGTTCTGTTTCTCTATACTATTCACTGTATCTTAGTCTGTTCCTCTCTGACATCACTCTCATCTCAAATGTAGGTTCTGTTTCTCTATTCTATTCTACTGTATCTTAGTCCATTCCACTCTGACATCACTCATCTCAAATGTAGGTTCTGTTTCTCTATTCTATTCTACTGTATTCTTCCACTGTATCTTCAGTAGGTTCTGTTCCATACTATTCTGATCAGTCACTCTGACATCACTCATCTCAAATGTAGGTTCTGTTTCTCTATACTATTCTACTGTATCTTAGTCCGTTCCACTCTGACATCACTCATCTCAAATGTAGGTTCTGTTTCTCTATACTATTCTACTGTATCTTAGTCCGTTCCACTCTGACATCACTCATCTCAAATGTAGGTTCTGTTTCTCTATTCTATTCTACTGTATCTTAGTCCGTTCCACTCTGACATCACTCATCTCATCTCAAATGTAGGTTCTGTTTCTCTATACTATTCTACTGTATCTTAGTCCGTTCCACTCTGACATCACTCATCTCATCTCAAATGTAGGTTCTGTTTCTCTATACTATTCTACTGTATCTTAGTCCGTTCCACTCTGACATCACTCATCTCATCTCAAATGTAGGTTCTGTTTCTCTATACTATTCTACTGTATCTTAGTCTGTTCCTCTCTGACATCACTCATCTCATCTCAAATGAGGTTCTGTTTCTCTATACTATTCTCTTAGTCCGTTCCATCTGACATCACTCAAAATGTAGGTTCTGTTTCTCTATACTATTCTACTGTATCTTAGTCCGTTCCACTCTGACATCACTCATCTCATCTCAAATGTAGGTTCTGTTTCTCTATACTATTCTACTGTATCTCAGTCCGTTCCTCTCTGACATCACTCATCTCAAATGTAGGTTCTGTTTCTCTATACTATTCTACTGTATCTTAGTCCGTTCCACTCTGACATCACTCATCTCAAATGTAGGTTCTGTTTCTCTATACTATTCTACTGTATCTTAGTCCGTTCCACTCTGACATCACTCATCTCAAATGTAGGTTCTGTTTCTCTATACTATTCTACTGTATCTTAGTCCGTTCCACTCTGACATCACTCATCTCAAATGTAGGTTCTGTTTCTCTATACTATTCTACTGTATCTTAGTCCGTTCCACTCTGACATCACTCATCTCATCTCAAATGTAGGTTCTGTTTCTCTATACTATTCTACTGTATCTTAGTCCGTTCCACTCTGACATCACTCATCTCAAATGTAGGTTCTGTTTCTCTATACTATTCTACTGTATCTACATCACTCATCTCAAATGTAGGTTCTGTTTCTCTATACTATTCTACTGTATCTTAGTCCGTTCCTCTCTGACATCACTCATCTCAAATGTAGGTTCTGTTTCTCTATACTATTCTACTGTATCTTAGTCCATTCCTCTCTGACATCACTCGTCCATATGTATATAGTCTAAAGTCATTCCTAGATTTGTGTGTATTGGGCTTATGTTGTGTAATTTGTTTGATATCACTTGTTAGATATTACTGCTGATGAATGACAGCTAAATTACTACATATGACAGATATATGATATTAAAGGATGAATGACAGCTAAATTACTAGATATGACAGATATATGATATGAATGACAGCTAAATAACTAGATATGACAGATCTATTATATTAAAGGATGAATGACAGCTAAATTACTAGATATGACAGATATATGATATTAAAGGATGAATGACAGATAGAAAACAAGAGAGTCAGGAAGGAGAGAAAAAAGAAATGGTGATGATATTGATCAGGGTCATACATGTTTCACCATATCATCATCATCATCATCATCATCATCATCATCATCATCATCATCATCATCATCATCATCATCATCATCATCATCATCACTGTATGAGACATCGTCCCTTCCTTCTCTCTCTCTCTCTGTCTCTCTGTCTCTCTCTCTCTCTCTCTCTCTCTGTCTCTCTCTGTCTCCCTCTCTCTCTCTCTGTCTCTCTCTCTCTCTCTCTCTATCTTTTATCTCTCTCTGTGTTTCTCTGTTTGTCTCTCTCTCTCTCTCTCTCTATCTTTTATCTCTCTCTCTCTGTTTGTCTCTCTCTCTCTCTCTCTATCTATCTTTTATCTCTCTCTGTGTTTCTCTGTTTGTCTCTCTCTCTCTATCTTTTATCTCTCTCTGTGTTTCTCTGTTTGTCTCTCTCTCTCTATCTTTTATCTCTCTCTGTGTTTCTCTGTTTGTCTCTCTGTCTCTCTCTCTCTATCTTGTATCTCTCTCTGTGTTTCTCTGTTTGTCTCTCTGTCTCTCTCTCTCTATCTTTTATGTCTCTCTGTGTTTCTCTGTTTGTCTCTCTCTTTAGCTTTATCCCTTTCTCTCTTCAATCATCTCCCTCTCTCTGTTTTTCCACCATTTGTTTTAATTTCTCTCCCACCTTCCATTCGCCTCTGTCCCTATCTCACTGTCTCTCTCTCTCTGACAGATCGATGCTGTATCCTCTCGGGTACACCTCTCATATGAGACTGTATTCTCCAGGAAATTGAGCTCAGCTGGTCTCCCTTGGGCCTCTACTTCCTACGACCACCTTCACCTCCCCCTTCTCTCCCCCCTCATAACGACCTCTACTTCTTTCCGTCCCCATCCCACCTCCCCCTTCTCCACCACTGACGCTTAGGCCCACCCTACCCAACAATCCCCACTACCTGTAATTGGTTTTGATTTCACCTTCGCAATGTCATCTTCTTCACCTGTCAGAGCCTGCTGTGCACATTTTCTCTCTCTCTCTCTCACACACACACACATACACACACACACACACACACACACACACACACACACACACACACACACACACACACACACACACACACACACACACACACACACACACACACACACACACACACACACACACACACACACACACACACACACACACAACTCCCTCTCTCCTGATCTCTAAAAATCCAAAATGTGTGGCTTAAAGATGAAGGAGAAGCAGAGAAATGGATTGTCAGGACCCAGCAATTTACACAGGCAGCATTTGTGGGTAACCCTGAAATCTCATGGCTTTAAATTGGTAAATATATAGAGATGGAGGCTGGTATTACTCCTGTATATATACTGTCCTACTGGGAATGATTAGAGATATAGTCTACTGTATATATACTGTCCTACTGGGAATGATTAGAGATATAGTCTACTGTATATATACTGTCCTAATGGGAATGATTAGAGATATAGTCTACTGTATACAGTGCCTTGCCAAGTTTTCGGCCCCCTTGAACTTTGCGACCTTTTGCCACATTTCAGGCTTCAAACATAAAGATATAAAGCTGTATTTTTTGTGAAGAATCAACAACAAGTGGGACACAATCATGAAGTGGAATGACATTTATTGGATATTACAAACTTTTTAACAATTCAAAAACTGAAAAATTTGACGTGCAAAATGATTCAGCCCCTTTACTTTCAGTGCAGCAAACTCTCTCCAGAAGTTCAGTGAGGATCTCTGAATGATCCAATGTTGACCTAAATGACTAATGATGATAAATTACAATCCACCTGTGTGTAATCAAGTCTTCGCATAAATGCACCTGCACTGTAAAAGACGGCTACAGTACACCACCATGTTTTATATGTCATGGGGGGTTACACCATATGTGGACACCTGCTCGTCCGACATCTCATTCCAACATCACAGGCTCAGTTGGTCACCCCTCTACAGCCTCCACTCTTCTGGGAAAGGCTTTAATATGGAGTTGGTCACCCCCTCTCTATAGCCTCCACTCTTCTGGGGAAGGCAGCCTCCAGCCTCCACTCTCTGGGAAGGCTTTAATATGGAGTTGGTCACAGCCTCCACTCTAAGGCTTTAGCCTCCACTCTCTTCTGGGGAAGGCTTTAATATGGAGTGCCCCCCTCTACAGCCTCCACTCTTCTGGGAAGGCTTTAATATGGAGTTGCCCGTTCCTCTCTGACACTCTTCTGCCTCTACACTCTCTCTGGGGAAGGCTTTAATATGGAGGTCACCCCCCCCTCTACAGCCTCCTTCTGGGGAAGGCTTTAATATGGAGTTGCCCAGCCTCCACTCTTCTGGGGAAGGCTTTAATATGGAGGACAGCCTCCACTCTTCTGGGGGAAGGCTTTAATATGGAGTTGCCCCCCCTCTACAGCCTCCACTCTTCTGGGGCAGGCTTTAATATGGAGTTGGTCGCCCCCCCTCTACAGCCTCCACTCTTCTGGGGAAGGCTTTAATATGGAGTTGGTCGCCCCCCCCCTCTACAGCCTCCACTCTTCTGGGAAGGCTTTCCACTGGATGTTGGAACATTGCTGTTGGGGACTAGTTTCCATTCAGCCTAAGTCAATGACAAGCCACTCCTTATCTTTCATCACAGGGCTCTGACAAGACAATATTACTGTTGAATGTGCTCTAAATAACCTGCCATCGTCAAAGAGCCCACAGGATCGTGTGTGTGTGTGTGTGTGTGTGTGTGTGTGTGTGTGTGTGTACTGTAGTACAGACAGTGGTCATTATTTCATCTCTTCTGAGATGGAACAGCTGGTAGCCCAGCCTCAGCCACAGACAGGTCTTTAATAATTTAATCCCAAACCTGGGGACGCCTTTCTTATCAATATTTGATCCCGTGTTCCTGGAATCCCCTCTTTAATCAACGACCACTCATCGTTCAAAACAGGACCACGTTACATTTGACAGGAAAAACAGATATTTGTTATTGTTGTATTATTTATATCTGTGGAGATCACCTCTTCCAGGGCAATAACAGGATCAACGTGTAGTTCATTACTTAAGGGATATATCTGTGGAGACCACCTCTTCCAGGGCAATAGGAGACTCCATATTACATTGTTTAAGGGATATATCAGTGGAGACCACCTCTTCCAGGGCAATAGGAGACTCCATATTACATTGTTTAAGGGATATATCAGTGGAGACCACCTCTTCCAGGGCAATAGGAGACTCCATATTACATTGTTTAAGGGATATATCAGTGGAGACCACCTCTTCCAGGGCAATAGGAGACTCCATATTACATTGTTTAAGGGATATATCAGTGGAGACCACCTCTTCCAGGGCAATAGGAGACTCCATATTACATTGTTTAAGGGATATATCAGTGGAGACCACCTCTTCCAGGCTAATAGGAGACTCCATATTACATTGTTTAAGGGATATATCAGTGGAGACCACCTCTTCCAGGGCAATAGGAGACTCCATATTACATTGTTTAAGGGATATATCAGTGGAGACCACCTCTTCCAGGGCAATAGGAGACTCCATATTACATTGTTTAAGGGATATACCAGTGGAGACCACCTCTTCCAGGGCAATAGGAGACTCCATATTACATTGTTTAAGGGATATATCAGTGGAGACCACCTCTTCCAGGGCAATAGGAGACTCCATATTACATTGTTTAAGGGATATATCAGTGGAGACCACCTCTTCCAGGGCAATAGGAGACTCCATATTACATTGTTTAAGGGATATATCAGTGGAGACCACCTCTTCCAGGGCAATAGGAGACTCCATATTACATTGTTTAAGGGATATACCAGTGGAGACCACCTCTTCCAGGGCAATAGGAGACTCCATATTACATTGTTTAAGGGATATATCAGTGGAGACCACCTCTTCCAGGGCAATAGGAGACTCCATATTACATTGTTTAAGGGATATATCAGTGGAGACCACCTCTTCCAGGGCAATAGGAGACACCATATTACATTGTTTAAGGGATATATCAGTGGAGACCACCTCTTCCAGGGCAATAGGAGACTCCATATTACATTGTTTAAGGGATATATCAGTGGAGACCACCTCTTCCAGGGCAATAGGAGACTCCATATTACATTGTTTAAGGGATATATCAGTGGAGACCACCTCTTCCAGGGCAATAGGAGACTCCATATTACATTGTTTAAGGGATATATCAGTGGAGACCACCTCTTCCAGGGCAATAAGAGACTCCACATTACATTGTTTAAGGGATATATCAGTGGAGACCACCTCTTCCAGGGCAATAGGAGACACCATATTCCTCTCTATACTCAGCCAGGGGGCAGAATAATCAAGTGTAAATATTTGGGTGGGGAGAAATGCTAGTGCCTGGAAATACAATGTGATGTTTGATACGGATGGTCCTCCGACTGTACGTCTTTCCCTCTTTGTAAGTTTGTTCATGTTATTTGGGATCGCTTGTCTTGACATATTTATTTTGAAACCACAATATGGATTTTATCCCAACAGCCAGAATGTCCCTGGTCTGTTTCACCTGTCTTTGTGATTGTTTCCACCCTCCTCCAGATGTCGCCCATCTTCCCCATTATCTCCTTGGTATTTATACTGATGTTTTCTGTCTGTTTACCAGGGTTGTCCTGTCAGCACCTGTCTTTTCCCAGCCTCCCTTTTTCTCGTCCTCCTGGTTTTTGACCAGTCTGCCTGTCCTGACCCTGTACCCGCCCGCCTGACCAGTCTGCCTGTCCTGAGCCTGTACCCGCCCGCCTGACCAGTCTGCCTGTCCTGAGCCTGTACCCGCCCACCTGACCAGTCTGCCTGTCCTGACCCTGTACCCGCCCGCCTGACCAGTCTGCCTGTCCTGACCCTGTACCCGCCCGCCCGCCTGACCAGTCTGCCTGTCCTGAGCCTGTACCCGCCCGCCTGACCAGTCTGCCTGTCCTGAGCCTGTACCCGCCCACCTGACCACTCTGCCTGTCCTGACCCTGTACCCGCCCGCCTGACCACTCTGCCTGTCCTGACCCTGTACCCGCCCGCCTGACCACTCTGCCTGTCCTGACCCCATTATCTGCCCGCCTGACCACTCTGCCTGTCCTGACCCTGTACTGTTTGACCAGTCTGCCTGTCCTGACCCTGTACCCGCCCGCCTGACCAGTCTGCCTGTCCTGACCCTGTACCCGCCCACCTGACCAGTCTGGCTGTCCTGAGCCTGTACCCGCCCGCCTGACCAGTCTGCCTGTCCTGACCCTGTACCCGCCCACCTGACCAGTCTGGCTGTCCTGAGCCTGTACCCGCCCGCCTGACCACTCTGCCTGTCCTGACCCTGTACCCGCCCGCCTGACCACTCTGCCTGTCCTGACCCTGTACCCGCCCGCCTGACCACTCTGCCTGACCCTGAGCCTGCCCGCCTGACCACTCTGCCTGACCCTGAGCCTGCCTGCCTGACCCTGAGCCTGCCTGCCTGACCACTCTGCCTGACCCTGAGCCTGCCCGCCTGACCCTGAGCCTGCCCGCCTGACCACTCTGCCTGACCCTGAGCCTGCCTGCCTGACCACTCTGCCTGACCCTGAGCCTGCCTGCCGTCCTGTACCTTTGCTCCTACTCTGGATTATTGACCCCTGCATGACCCCTTGTCACATGGATGACGCTGGAGAGGAGGAGAGGTAATAAACAGGTGATCAGAGCAGGGAACTGACACATGTAGGAGAGGTAATAAACAGGTGAACAGAGCAGGGAACTGACACATGTAGGAGAGGTAATAAACAGGTGAACAGAGCAGGGAACTGACACATGTAGGAGAGGTAATAAACAGGTGATCAGAGCAGGGAACTGACACATGTAGGAGAGGTAATAAACAGGTGAACAGAGCAGGGAACTGACACATGTAGGAGAGGTAATAAACAGGTGATCAGAGCAGGAACTGACACATGTAGGAGAGGTAATAAACAGGTGATCAGAGCAGGAAACTGACACATGTAGGAGAGGTAATAAACAGGTGATCAGAGCAGGGAACTGACACATGTAGGAGAGGTAATAAACAGGTGATCAGAGCAGGAAACTGACACATGTAGGAGAGGTAATAAACAGGTGATCAGAGCAGGGAACTGACACATGTAGGAGAGGTAATAAACAGGTGAACAGAGCAGGAACTGACACATGTAGGAGAGGTAATAAACAGGTGAACAGAGCAGGAAACTGACACATGTAGGAGAGGTAATAAACAGGTGAACAGAGCAGGGAACTGACACATGTAGGAGAGGTAATAAACAGGTGAACAGACAGGTGATACAGTAGGAGAGGTAATAAACAGGTGAACAGAGCAGGAAACTGACACATGTAGGAGAGGTAATAAACAGGTGATCAGAGCAGGGAACTGACACATATAGGAGAGGTAATAAACAGGTGAACAGAGCAGGGAACTGACACATGTAGGAGAGGTAATAAACAGGTGATCAGAGCAGGAAACTGACACATGTAGGAGAGGTAATAAACAGGTGATCAGAGCAGGGAACTGACACATGTAGGAGAGGTAATAAACAGGTGATCAGAGCAGGAAACTGACACATGTAGGAGAGGTAATAAACAGGTGATCAGAGCAGGGAACTGACACATGTAGGAGAGGTAATAAACAGGTGATCAGAGCAGGAAACTGACACATGTAGGAGAGGTAATAAACAGGTGAACAGAGCAGGAACTGACACATGTAGGAGAGGTAATAAACAGGTGAACAGAGCAGGAACTGACACATGTAGGAGAGGTAATAAACAGGTGAACAGAGCAGGGAACTGACAGAGAGGTAATAAACAGGTGATCAGAGCAGGAAACTGACACATGTAGGAGAGGTAATAAACAGGTGAACAGAGCAGGGAACTGACACATGTAGGAGAGGTAATAAACAGGTGAACAGAGCAGGGAACTGACACATGTAGGAGAGGTAATAAACAGGTGAACAGAGCAGGAAACTGACACATGTAGGAGAGGTAATAAACAGGTGATCAGAGCAGGGAACTGACACATGTAGGAGAGGTAATAAACAGGTGAACAGAGCAGGGAACTGACACATGTAGGAGAGGTAATAAACAGGTGAACAGAGCAGGGAACTGACACATGTAGGAGAGGTAATAAACAGGTGAACAGAGCAGGAAACTGACACATGTAGGAGAGGTAATAAACAGGTGATCAGAGCAGGGAACTGACACATGTAGGAGAGGTAATAAACAGGTGAACAGAGCAGGGAACTGACACATGTAGGAGAGGTAATAAACAGGTGAACAGAGCAGGGAACTGACACATGTAGGAGAGGTAATAAACAGGTGAACAGAGCAGGGAACTGACACATGTAGGAGAGGTAATAAACAGGTGAACAGAGCAGGGAACTGACACATGTAGGAGAGGTAATAAACAGGTGATCAGAGCAGGGAACTGACACATGTAGGAGAGGTAATAAACAGGTGATCAGAGCAGGGAACTGACACATGTAGGAGAGGTAATAAACAGGTGATCAGAGCAGGAACTGACAC
Organism: Oncorhynchus keta; assembly: GCF_023373465.1. NCBI lineage: Eukaryota > Metazoa > Chordata > Actinopteri > Salmoniformes > Salmonidae > Oncorhynchus > Oncorhynchus keta. The sequence goes on along the minus strand of NW_026287788.1, from coordinate 244,292 downwards.
ATGTAGGAGAGGTAATAAACAGGTGATCAGAGCAGGGAACTGACACATGTAGGAGAGGTAATAAACAGGTGAACAGAGCAGGAAACTGATACATGTAGGAGAGGTAATAAACAGGTGATCAGAGCAGGGAACTGACACATGTAGGAGAGGTAATAAACAGGTGAACAGAGCAGGAAACTGACACATGTAGGAGAGGTAATAAACAGGTGAACAGAGCAGGAAACTGACACATGTAGGAGAGGTAATAAACAGGTGATCAGAGCAGGGAACTGATACATGTAGGAGAGGTAATAAACAGGTGAACAGAGCAGGGAACTGATACATGTAGGAGAGGTAATAAACAGGTGATCAGAACAGGGAACAGACACATGTAGGAGAGGTAATAAACAGGTGATCAGAGCAGGGAACTGACACATGTAGGAGAGGTAATAAACAGGTGAACAAAGCAGGGAACTGACACATGTAGGAGAGGTAATAAACAGGTGAACAGAGCAGGAAACTGACACATGTAGGAGAGGTAATAAACAGGTGATCAGAGCAGGGAACTGACACATGTAGGAGAGGTAATAAACAGGTGATCAGAGCAGGGAACTGACACATGTAGGAGAGGTAATAAACAGGTGATCAGAGCAGGGAACTGACACATGTAGGAGAGGTAATAAACAGGTGATCAGAGCAGGGAACTGACACATGTAGGAGAGGTAATAAACAGGTGATCAGAGCAGGAACTGACACATGTAGGAGAGGTAATAAACAGGTGAACAGAGCAGGAAACTGACACATGTAGGAGAGGTAATAAACAGGTGAACAGAGCAGGAAACTGACACATGTAGGAGAGGTAATAAACAGGTGAACAGAGCAGGAAACTGACACATGTAGGAGAGGTAATAAACAGGTGATCAGAGCAGGGAACTGACACATGTAGGAGAGGTAATAAACAGGTGAACAGAGCAGGGAACTGACACATGTAGGAGAGGTAATAAACAGGTGAACAGAGCAGGAAACTGACACATGTAGGAGAGGTAATAAACAGGTGAACAGAGCAGGAACTGACACATGTAGGAGAGGTAATAAACAGGTGATCAGAACAGGGAACTGACACATGTAGGAGAGGTAATAAACAGGTGAACAGAGCAGGGAACTGACACATGTAGGAGAGGTAATAAACAGGTGATCAGAGCAGGGAACTGACACATGTAGGAGAGGTAATAAACAGATGATCAGAGCAGGAAACTGACACATGTAGGAGAGGTAATAAACAGGTGAACAGAGCAGGGAACTGACACATGTAGGAGAGATAATAAACAGGTGATCAGAGCAGGAAACTGACACATGTAGGAGAGGTAATAAACAGGTGATCAGAGCAGGGAACTGATACATGTAGGAGAGGTAATAAACAGGTGATCAGAGCAGGAAACTGACACATGTAGGAGAGGTAATAAACAGGTGAACAGAGCAGGGAACTGACACATGTAGGAGAGGTAATAAACAGGTGAACAGAGCAGGAACTGACACATGTAGGAGAGGTAATAAACAGGTGAACAGAGCAGGAACTGACACATGTAGGAGAGGTAATAAACAGGTGATCAGAGCAGGAAACTGACACATGTAGGAGAGGTAATAAACAGGTGATCAGAGCAGGGAACTGACACATGTAGGAGAGGTAATAAACAGGTGAACAGAGCAGGAACTGACACATGTAGGAGAGGTAATAAACAGGTGAACAGAGCAGGCAACTGACACATGTAGGAGAGGTAATAAACAGGTGATCAGAGCAGGGAACTGACACATGTAGGAGAGGTAATAAACAGGTGATCAGAGCAGGGAACTGACACATGTAGGAGAGGTAATAAACAGGTGATCAGAGCAGGGAACTGACACATGTAGGAGAGGTAATAAACAGGTGATCAGAGCAGGGAACTGACACATGTAGGAGAGGTAATAAACAGGTGAACAGAGCAGGAAACTGACACATGTAGGAGAGGTAATAAACAGGTGAACAGAGCAGGAAACTGACACATGTAGGAGAGGTAATAAACAGGTGATCAGAGCAGGGAACTGACACATGTAGGAGAGGTAATAAACAGGTGAACAGAGCAGGAAACTGACACATGTAGGAGAGGTAATAAACAGGTGATCAGAGCAGGGAACTGACACATGTAGGAGAGGTAATAAACAGGTGATCAGAGCAGGGAACTGACACATGTAGGAGAGGTAATAAACAGGTGATCAGAGCAGGAAACTGACACATGTAGGAGAGGAAATAAACAGGTGAACAGAGCAGGGAACTGACACATGTAGGAGAGGTAATAAACAGGTGAACAGAGCAGGGAACTGACACATGTAGGAGATGTAATAAACAGGTGAACAGAGCAGGAACTGATACATGTAGGAGAGGTAATAAACAGGTGAACAGAGCAGGAACTGACACATGTAGGAGAGGTAATAAACAGGTGAACAGAGCAGGGAACTGACACATGTAGGAGAGGTAATAAACAGGTGATCAGAGCAGGAACTGACACATGTAGGAGAGGTAATAAACAGGTGATCAGAGCAGGGAACTGACACATGTAGGAGAGGTAATAAACAGGTGAACAGAGCAGGAAACTGACACATGTAGGAGAGGTAATAAACAGGTGATCAGAGCAGGGAACTGACACATGTAGGAGAGGTAATAAACAGGTGATCAGAGGACCTGACACATGTAGGAGAGGTAATAAACAGGTGATCAGAGCAGGGAACTGACACATGTAGGAGAGGTAATAAACAGGTGAACAGAGCAGGGAACTGAAACATGTAGGAGAGGTAATAAACAGGTGAACAGAGCAGGAAACTGACACATGTAGGAGAGGTAATAAACAGGTGAACAGAGGACCTGACACATGTAGGAGAGGTAATAAACAGGTGAACAGAGCAGGGAACTGACACATGTAGGAGAGGTAATAAACAGGTGAACAGAGCAGGGAACTGACACATGTAGGAGAGGTAATAAACAGGTGATCAGAGCAGGAACTGACACATGTAGGAGAGGTAATAAACAGGTGAACAGAGCAGGGAACTGACACATGTAGGAGAGGTAATAAACAGGTGAACAGAGCAGGAACTGACACATGTAGGAGAGGTAATAAACAGGTGAACAGAGCAGGAACTGACACATGTAGGAGAGGTAATAAACAGGTGAACAGAGCAGGAAACTGACACATGTAGGAGAGGTAATAAACAGGTGATCAGAGCAGGAAACTGACACATGTAGGAGAGGTAATAAACAGGTGAACAGAGCAGGAAACTGACACATGTAGGAGAGGTAATAAACAGGTGAACAGAGCAGGAAACTGACACATGTAGGAGAGGTAATAAACAGGTGATCAGAGCAGGAAACTGACACATGTAGGAGAGGTAATAAACAGGTGAACAGAGCAGGAAACTGACACATGTAGGAGAGGTAATAAACAGGTGAACAGAGCAGGAACTGACACATGTAGGAGAGGTAATAAACAGGTGATCAGAGCAGGAAACTGACACATGTAGGAGAGGTAATAAACAGGTGATCAGAGCAGGAAACTGACACATGTAGGAGAGGTAATAAACAGGTGATGAATGAGTCAGGTGAACAGAGCAGGGAACTGACACATTTAGGAGAGGTAATAAACAGGTGAACAGAGCAGGGAACTGACACATTTAGGAGAGGTAATAAACAGGTGAACAGAGCAGGAACTGACACATGTAGGAGAGGTAATAAACAGGTGAACAGAGCAGGGAACTGACACATGTAGGAGAGGTAATAAACAGGTGATCAGAGCAGAAACTGACACATGTAGGAGAGGTAATAAACAGGTGATCAGAGCAGGAAACTGATACATGTAGGAGAGGTAATAAACAGGTGAACAGAGCAGGGAACTGACACATGTAGGAGAGGTAATAAACAGGTGATCAGAGCAGGAAACTGACACATGTAGGAGAGGTAATAAACAGGTGATCAGAGCAGGGAACTGACACATGTAGGAGAGGTAATAAACAGGTGAACAGAGCAGGAACTGACACATGTAGGAGAGGTAATAAACAGGTGATCAGAGCAGGAAACTGACACATGTAGGAGAGGTAATAAACAGGTGATCAGAGCAGGAACTGACACATGTAGGAGAGGTAATAAACAGGTGAACAGAGCAGGAACTGACACATGTAGGAGAGGTAATAAACAGGTGATCAGAGCAGGAAACTGACACATGTAGGAGAGGTAATAAACAGGTGATCAGAGCAGGAACTGACACATGTAGGAGAGGTAATAAACAGGTGATCAGAGCAGGGAACTGACACATGTAGGAGAGGTAATAAACAGGTGATCAGAGCAGGGAACTGACACATGTAGGAGAGGTAATAAACAGGTGATCAGAGCAGGGAACTGACACATGTAGGAGAGGTAATAAACAGGTGATCAGAGCAGGAAACTGACACATGTAGGAGAGGTAATAAACAGGTGATCAGAGCAGGAACTGACACATGTAGGAGAGGTAATAAACAGGTGATCAGAGCAGGAAACTGACACATGTAGGAGAGGTAATAAACAGGTGATCAGAGCAGGAAACTGACACATGTAGGAGAGGTAATAAACAGGTGATCAGAGCAGGGAACTGACACATGTAGGAGAGGTAATAAACAGGTGATCAGAGCAGGAAACTGACACATGTAGGAGAGGTAATAAACAGGTGATCAGAGCAGGGAACTGACACATGTAGGAGAGGTAATAAACAGGTGATCAGAGCAGGAACTGACACATGTAGGAGAGGTAATAAACAGGTGATCAGAGCAGGAAACTGACACATGTAGGAGAGGTAATAAACAGGTGAACAGAGCAGGAAACTGACACATGTAGGAGAGGTAATAAACAGGTGATCAGAGCAGGAACTGACACATGTAGGAGAGGTAATAAACAGGTGATCAGAGCAGGGAACTGACACATGTAGGAGAGGTAATAAACAGGTGATCAGAGCAGGAAACTGACACATGTAGGAGAGGTAATAAACAGGTGATCAGAGCAGGAAACTGACACATGTAGGAGAGGTAATAAACAGGTGATCAGAGCAGGGAACTGACACATGTAGGAGAGGTAATAAACAGGTGATCAGAGCAGGAAACTGACACATGTAGGAGAGGTAATAAACAGGTGAACAGAGCAGGAAACTGACACATGTAGGAGAGGTAATAAACAGGTGATCAGAGCAGGGAACTGACACATGTAGGAGAGGTAATAAACAGGTGATCAGAGCAGGGAACTGACACATGTAGGAGAGGTAATAAACAGGTGATCAGAGCAGGGAACTGACACATGTAGGAGAGGTAATAAACAGGTGATCAGAGCAGGAAACTGACACATGTAGGAGAGGTAATAAACAGGTGAACAGAGCAGGAAACTGACACATGTAGGAGAGGTAATAAACAGGTGATCAGAGCAGGGAACTGACACATGTAGGAGAGGTAATAAACAGGTGATCAGAGCAGGAAACTGACACATGTAGGAGAGGTAATAAACAGGTGAACAGAGCAGGAAACTGACACATGTAGGAGAGGTAATAAACAGGTGAACAGAGCAGGAAACTGACACATGTAGGAGAGGTAATAAACAGGTGAACAGAGCAGGGAACTGACACATGTAGGAGAGGTAATAAACAGGTGATCAGAGCAGGAAACTGACACATGTAGGAGAGGTAATAAACAGGTGATCAGAGCAGGAAACTGACACATGTAGGAGAGGTAATAAACAGGTGAACAGAGCAGGGAACTGACACATGTAGGAGAGGTAATAAACAGGTGATCAGAGCAGGAAACTGACACATGTAGGAGAGGTAATAAACAGGTGATCAGAGCAGGAAACTGACACATGTAGGAGAGGTAATAAACAGGTGATCAGAGCAGGAAACTGACACATGTAGGAGAGGTAATAAACAGGTGATCAGAGCAGGGAACTGACACATGTAGGAGAGGTAATAAACAGGTGATCAGAGCAGGAACTGACACATGTAGGAGAGGTAATAAACAGGTGATCAGAGCAGGAACTGACACATGTAGGAGAGGTAATAAACAGGTGATCAGAGCAGGAAACTGACACATGTAGGAGAGGTAATAAACAGGTGAACAGAGCAGGGAACTGACACATGTAGGAGAGGTAATAAACAGGTGAACAGAGCAGGGAACTGACACATGTAGGAGAGGTAATAAACAGGTGAACAGAGCAGGGAACTGACACATGTAGGAGAGGTAATAAACAGGTGATCAGAGCAGGGAACTGACACATGTAGGAGAGGTAATAAACAGGTGATCAGAGCAGGGAACTGAAACATGTAGGAGAGGTAATAAACAGGTGAACAAAGCAGGGAACTGACACATGTAGGAGAGGTAATAAACAGGTGAACAAAGCAGGAACTGACACATGTAGGAGAGGTAATAAACAGGTGATCAGAGCAGGGAACTGACACATGTAGGAGAGGTAATAAACAGGTGATCAGAGCAGGAAACTGAAACATGTAGGAGAGGTAATAAACAGGTGATCAGAGCAGGGAACTGACACATGTAGGAGAGGTAATAAACAGGTGATCAGAGCAGGAACTGACACATGTAGGAGAGGTAATAAACAGGTGAACAGAGCAGGAAACTGACACATGTAGGAGAGGTAATAAACAGGTGATCAGAGCAGGGAACTGACACATGTAGGAGAGGTAATAAACAGGTGAACAAAGCAGGAACTGACACATGTAGGAGAGGTAATAAACAGGTGATCAGAGCAGGAACTGACACATGTAGGAGAGGTAATAAACAGGTGATCAGAGCAGGAAACTGAAACATGTAGGAGAGGTAATAAACAGGTGATCAGAGCAGGGAACTGACACATGTAGGAGAGGTAATAAACAGGTGATCAGAGCAGGAACTGACACATGTAGGAGAGGTAATAAACAGGTGAACAGAGCAGGAAACTGACACATGTAGGAGAGGTAATAAACAGGTGATCAGAGCAGGAACTGACACATGTAGGAGAGGTAATAAACAGGTGATCAGAGCAGGAAACTGACACATGTAGGAGAGGTAATAAACAGGTGATCAGAGCAGGAAACTGACACATGTAGGAGAGGTAATAAACAGGTGATCAGAGCAGGGAACTGACACATGTAGGAGAGATAATAAACAGGTGATCAGAGCAGGAACTGACACATGTAGGAGAGGTAATAAACAGGTGAACAGAGCAGGCAACTGACACATGTAGGAGAGGTAATAAACAGGTGAACAGAGCAGGCAACTGACACATGTAGGAGAGGTAATAAACAGGTGAACAGAGCAGGGAACTGACACATGTAGGAGAGGTAATAAACAGGTGATCAGAGCAGGGAACTGACACATGTAGGAGAGGTAATAAACAGGTGATCAGAGCAGGCAACTGACACATGTAGGAGAGGTAATAAACAGGTGAACAGAGCAGGAACTGACACATGTAGGAGAGGTAATAAACAGGTGATCAGAGCAGGAAACTGAAACATGTAGGAGAGGTAATAAACAGGTGAACAGAGCAGGAAACTGACACATGTAGGAGAGGTAATAAACAGGTGAACAGAGCAGGAACTGACACATGTAGGAGAGGTAATAAACAGGTGATCAGAGCAGGGAACTGACACATGTAGGAGAGGTAATAAACAGGTGATCAGAGCAGGAAACTGAAACATGTAGGAGAGGTAATAAACAGGTGAACAGAGCAGGGAACTGACACATGTAGGAGAGGTAATAAACAGGTGAACAGAGCAGGGAACTGACACATGTAGGAGAGATAATAAACAGGTGAACAGAGCAGGGAACTGACACATGTAGGAGAGGTAATAAACAGGTGAACAGAGCAGGAACTGACACATGTAGGAGAGGTAATAAACAGGTGTTCAGAGCAGGGAACTGACACATGTAGGAGAGGTAATAAACAGGTGATCAGAGCAGGAAACTGACACATGTAGGAGAGGTAATAAACAGGTGATCAGAGCAGGAAACTGAAACATGTAGGAGAGGTAATAAACAGGTGAACAGAGCAGGGAACTGACACATGTAGGAGAGGTAATAAACAGGTGAACAGAGCAGGGAACTGACACATGTAGGAGAGGTAATAAACAGGTGAACAGAGCAGGGAACTGACACATGTAGGAGAGGTAATAAACAGGTGAACAGAGCAGGGAACTGACACATGTAGGAGAGGTAATAAACAGTAGATCAGAGGACCTGACACATGTAGGAGAGGTAATAAACAGGTGAACAGAGCAGGGAACTGACACATGTAGGAGAGGTAATAAACAGGTGAACAGAGCAGGGAACTGACACATGTAGGAGAGGTAATAAACAGGTGATCAGAGCAGGAAACTGACACATGTAGGAGAGGTAATAAACAGGTGTTCAGAGCAGGAACTGACACATGTAGGAGAGGTAATAAACAGGTGATCAGAGCAGGAAACTGACACATGTAGGAGAGGTAATAAACAGGTGAACAGAGCAGGAAACTGAAACATGTAGGAGAGGTAATAAACAGGTGAACAGAGCAGGGAACTGACACATGTAGGAGAGGTAATAAACAGGTGATCAGAGGAACTGACACATGTAGGAGAGGTAATAAACAGGTGAACAGAGCAGGAAACTGACACATGTAGGAGAGGTAATAAACAGTAGATCAGAGGACCTGACACATGTAGGAGAGGTAATAAACAGGTGAACAGAGCAGGAAACTGACACATGTAGGAGAGATAATAAACAGGTGAACAGAGCAGGAAACTGACACATGTAGGAGAGGTAATAAACAGGTGATCAGAGCAGGAAACTGACACATGTAGGAGAGGTAATAAACAGGTGATCAGAGCAGGGAACTGACACATGTAGGAGAGGTAATAAACAGGTGAACAGAGCAGGAAACTGACACATGTAGGAGAGGTAATAAACAGGTGAACAGAGCAGGAAACTGACACATGTAGGAGAGGTAATAAACAGGTGATCAGAGCAGGAAACTGACACATGTAGGAGAGGTAATAAACAGGTGATCAGAGCAGGGAACTGACACATGTAGGAGAGGTAATAAACAGGTGATCAGAGCAGGGAACTGACACATGTAGGAGAGGTAATAAACAGGTGAACAGAGCAGGGAACTGACACATGTAGGAGAGGTAATAAACAGGTGATCAGAGCAGGGAACTGACACATGTAGGAGAGGTAATAAACAGGTGATCAGAGCAGGAACTGACACATGTAGGAGAGGTAATAAACAGGTGATCAGAGCAGGAAACTGACACATGTAGGAGAGGTAATAAACAGGTGATCAGAGCAGGAAACTGACACATGTAGGAGAGGTAATAAACAGGTGAACAGAGCAGGAAACTGACACATGTAGGAGAGGTAATAAACAGGTGATCAGAGCAGGAAACTGACACATGTAGGAGAGGTAATAAACAGGTGAACAAAGCAGGGAACTGACACATGTAGGAGAGGTAATAAACAGGTGAACAGAGCAGGAAACTGACACATGTAGGAGAGGTAATAAACAGGTGATCAGAGCAGGAAACTGACACATGTAGGAGAGGTAATAAACAGGTGATCAGAGCAGGGAACTGACACATGTAGGAGAGGTAATAAACAGGTGAACAGAGCAGGAAACTGACACATGTAGGAGAGGTAATAAACAGGTGAACAAAGCAGGAACTGACACATGTAGGAGAGGTAATAAACAGGTGATCAGAGCAGGGAACTGACACATGTAGGAGAGGTAATAAACAGGTGATCAGAGCAGGAACTGACACATGTAGGAGAGGTAATAAACAGGTGAACAGAGCAGGAACTGACACATGTAGGAGAGGTAATATAAACAGGTGAACAGAGCAGGAACTGACACATGTAGGAGAGGTAATAAACAGGTGAACAGAGCAGGAAACTGACACATGTAGGAGAGGTAATAAACAGGTGATCAGAGCAGGGAACTGACACATGTAGGAGAGGTAATAAACAGGTGAACAGAGCAGGGAACTGACACATGTAGGAGAGGTAATAAACAGGTGATCAGAGCAGGAACTGACACATGTAGGAGAGGTAATAAACAGGTGAACAGAGCAGGGAACTGACACATGTAGGAGAGGTAATAAACAGGTGAACAGAGCAGGGAACTGACACATGTAGGAGAGGTAATAAACAGGTGTTCAGAGCAGGGAACTGACACATGTAGGAGAGGTAATAAACAGGTGTTCAGAGCAGGAACTGACACATGTAGGAGAGGTAATAAACAGGTGTTCAGAGCAGGGAACTGACACATGTAGGAGAGGTAATAAACAGGTGATCAGAGCAGGGAACTGACACATGTAGGAGAGGTAATAAACAGGTGAACAGAGCAGGAACTGACACATGTAGGAGAGGTAATAAACAGGTGAACAGAGCAGGAACTGACACATGTAGGAGAGGTAATAAACAGGTGATCAGAGCAGGGAACTGACACATGTAGGAGAGGTAATAAACAGGTGATCAGAGCAGGAAACTGACACATGTAGGAGAGGTAATAAACAGGTGAACAGAGCAGGAAACTGACACATGTAGGAGAGGTAATAAACAGGTGAACAGAGCAGGAAACTGACACATGTAGGAGAGGTAATAAACAGGTGATCAGAGCAGGAAACTGACACATGTAGGAGAGGTAATAAACAGGTGATCAGAGCAGGAAACTGACACATGTAGGAGAGGTAATAAACAGGTGAACAGAGCAGGGAACTGACACATGTAGGAGAGGTAATAAACAGGTGAACAGAGCAGGGAACTGACACATGTAGGAGAGGTAATAAACAGGTGAACAGAGCAGGGAACTGACACATGTAGGAGAGGTAATAAACAGGTGATGAATGAGTCCAGGTGAACAGAGCAGGGAACTGACACATGTAGGAGAGGTAATAAACGGGTGATGAGTGAGTCCAGGTGAACAGAGCAGGGAACTGACACATGTAGGAGAGGTAATAAACAGGTGATCAGAGCAGGGAACTGACACATGTAGGAGAGGTAATAAACAGGTGATCAGAGCAGGAAACTGACACATGTAGGAGAGGTAATAAACAGGTGATCAGAGCAGGAAACTGACACATGTAGGAGAGGTAATAAACAGGTGAACAGAGCAGGAAACTGACACATGTAGGAGAGGTAATAAACAGGTGATCAGAGCAGGAAACTGACACATGTAGGAGAGGTAATAAACAGGTGATCAGAGCAGGAAACTGACACATGTAGGAGAGGTAATAAACAGGTGATCAGAGCAGGAAACTGACACATGTAGGAGAGGTAATAAACAGGTGAACAGAGCAGGGAACTGACACATGTAGGAGAGGTAATAAACAGGTGATCAGAGCAGGAAACTGACACATGTAGGAGAGGTAATAAACAGGTGATCAGAGCAGGAAACTGACACATGTAGGAGAGGTAATAAACAGGTGAACAGAGCAGGAACTGACACATGTAGGAGAGGTAATAAACAGGTGATCAGAGCAGGAAACTGATACATGTAGGAGAGGTAATAAACAGGTGAACAGAGCAGGGAACTGACACATGTAGGAGAGGTAATAAACAGGTGAACAGAGCAGGGAACTGACACATGTAGGAGAGGTAATAAACAGGTGATCAGAGCAGGGAACTGACACATGTAGGAGAGGTAATAAACAGGTGATGAATGAGTCAGGTGAACAGAGCAGGAACTGACACATGTAGGAGAGGTAATAAACGGGTGATGAGTGAGTCCAGGTGAACAGAGCAGGGAACTGACACATGTAGGAGAGGTAATAAACAGGTGATGAGTGAGTCAGAACAGAGCAGGGAACTGACACATGTAGGAGAGGTAATAAACAGGTGATCAGAGCAGGGAACTGACACATGTAGGAGAGGTAATAAACAGGTGATCAGAGCAGGAACTGACACATGTAGGAGAGATAATAAACAGGTGATCAGAGCAGGAAACTGACACATGTAGGAGAGGTAATAAACAGGTGATCAGAGCAGGGAACTGACACATGTAGGAGAGGTAATAAACAGGTGATCAGAGCAGGAAACTGACACATGTAGGAGAGGTAATAAACAGGTGATCAGAGCAGGGAACTGACACATGTAGGAGAGGTAATAAACAGGTGATCAGAGCAGGGAACTGACACATGTAGGAGAGGTAATAAACAGGTGATCAGAGCAGGAAACTGACACATGTAGGAGAGGTAATAAACAGGTGATCAGAGCAGGAAACTGACACATGTAGGAGAGGTAATAAACAGGTGATCAGAGCAGGGAACTGACACATGTAGGAGAGGTAATAAACAGGTGATCAGAGCAGGAAACTGACACATGTAGGAGAGGTAATAAACAGGTGATCAGAGCAGGGAACTGACACATGTAGGAGAGGTAATAAACAGGTGATCAGAGCAGGAAACTGACACATGTAGGAGAGGTAATAAACAGGTGATCAGAGCAGGGAACTGACACATGTAGGAGAGGTAATAAACAGGTGATCAGAGCAGGGAACTGACACATGTAGGAGAGGTAATAAACAGGTGATCAGAGCAGGGAACTGACACATGTAGGAGAGGTAATAAACAGGTGAACAGAGCAGGGAACTGACACATGTAGGAGAGGTAATAAACAGGTGATCAGAGCAGGGAACTGACACATGTAGGAGAGGTAATAAACAGGTGATCAGAGCAGGGAACTGACACATGTAGGAGAGGTAATAAACAGGTGATCAGAGCAGGGAACTGACACATGTAGGAGAGGTAATAAACAGGTGAACAGAGCAGGAACTGACACATGTAGGAGAGGTAATAAACAGGTGAACAGAGCAGGGAACTGACACATGTAGGAGAGGTAATAAACAGGTGATCAGAGCAGGGAACTGACACATGTAGGAGAGGTAATAAACAGGTGATCAGAGCAGGGAACTGACACATGTAGGAGAGGTAATAAACAGGTGATCAGAGCAGGAAACTGACACATGTAGGAGAGGTAATAAACAGGTGATCAGAGCAGGGAACTGACACATGTAGGAGAGGTAATAAACAGGTGATCAGAGCAGGGAACTGACACATGTAGGAGAGGTAATAAACAGGTGATCAGAGCAGGGAACTGACACATGTAGGAGAGATAATAAACAGGTGAACAGAGCAGGAAACTGACACATGTAGGAGAGGTAATAAACAGGTGATCAGAGCAGGGAACTGACACATGTAGGAGAGATAATAAACAGGTGAACAGAGCAGGAAACTGACACATGTAGGAGAGGTAATAAACAGGTGAACAGAGCAGGGAACTGACACATGTAGGAGAGGTAATAAACAGGTGAACAGAGCAGGGAACTGACACATGTAGGAGAGGTAATAAACAGGTGAACAGAGCAGGAAACTGACACATGTAGGAGAGGTAATAAACAGGTGAACAGAGGACCTGACACATGTAGGAGAGGTAATAAACAGGTGAACAGAGCAGGGAACTGACACATGTAGGAGAGGTAATAAACAGGTGAACAGAGCAGGAAACTGACACATGTAGGAGAGGTAATAAACAGGTGAACAGAGCAGGGAACTGAAACATGTAGGAGAGGTAATAAACAGGTGAACAGAGCAGGGAACTGACACATGTAGGAGAGGTAATAAACAGGTGAACAAAGCAGGAAACTGACACATGTAGGAGAGGTAATAAACAGGTGAACAGAGCAGGAACTGACACATGTAGGAGAGGTAATAAACAGGTGATCAGAGCAGGGAACTGACACATGTAGGAGAGGTAATAAACAGGTGATCAGAGCAGGAAACTGACACATGTAGGAGAGGTAATAAACAGGTGATCAGAGCAGGGAACTGACACATGTAGGAGAGGTAATAAACAGGTGAACAGAGCAGGAACTGACACATGTAGGAGAGGTAATAAACAGGTGATCAGAGCAGGAAACTGACACATGTAGGAGAGGTAATAAACAGGTGATCAGAGCAGGGAACTGACACATGTAGGAGAGGTAATAAACAGGTGAACAGAGCAGGGGACTGACACATGTAGGAGAGGTAATAAACAGGTGATCAGAGCAGGAAACTGACACATGTAGGAGAGGTAATAAACAGGTGAACAGAGCAGGGAACTGACACATGTAGGAGAGGTAATAAACAGGTGATCAGAGCAGGAAACTGACACATGTAGGAGAGGTAATAAACAGGTGATCAGAGCAGGAAACTGATACATGTAGGAGAGGTAATAAACAGGTGATCAGAGCAGGAAACTGACACATGTAGGAGAGGTAATAAACAGGTGATCAGAGCAGGAAACTGACACATGTAGGAGAGGTAATAAACAGGTGATCAGAGCAGGGAACTGACACATGTAGGAGAGGTAATAAACAGGTGATCAGAGCAGGAAACTGACACATGTAGGAGAGGTAATAAACAGGTGATCAGAGCAGGGAACTGACACATGTAGGAGAGGTAATAAACAGGTGAACAGAGCAGGGAACTGACACATGTAGGAGAGGTAATAAACAGGTGATCAGAGCAGGAAACTGACACATGTAGGAGAGGTAATAAACAGGTGAACAGAGCAGGAAACTGATACATGTAGGAGAGGTAATAAACAGGTGATCAGAGCAGGGAACTGACACATGTAGGAGAGGTAATAAACAGGTGATCAGAGCAGGAAACTGACACATGTAGGAGAGGTAATAAACAGGTGATCAGAGCAGGAACTGACACATGTAGGAGAGGTAATAAACAGGTGATCAGAGCAGGAAACTGACACATGTAGGAGAGGTAATAAACAGGTGATCAGAGCAGGAAACTGACACATGTAGGAGAGGTAATAAACAGGTGAACAGAGCAGGAACTGACACATGTAGGAGAGGTAATAAACAGGTGATCAGAGCAGGGAACTGACACATGTAGGAGAGGTAATAAACAGGTGAACAGAGCAGGGAACTGACACATGTAGGAGAGGTAATAAACAGGTGATCAGAGCAGGGAACTGACACATGTAGGAGAGGTAATAAACAGGTGATCAGGGCAGGAAACTGACACATGTAGGAGAGGTAATAAACAGTAGATCAGAGCAGGGAACTGACACATGTAGGAGAGGTAATAAACAGGTGATCAGAGCAGGGAACTGACACATGTAGGAGAGGTAATAAACAGGTGAACAGAGCAGGGAACTGACACATGTAGGAGAGGTAATAAACAGAACAGAGCAGGGAACTGACACATGTAGGAGAGGTAATAAACAGGTGAACAGAGCAGGAACTGACACATGTAGGAGAGGTAATAAACAGGTGATCAGAGCAGGGAACTGACACATGTAGGAGAGGTAATAAACAGGTGATCAGAGCAGGGAACTGACACATGTAGGAGAGGTAATAAACAGGTGAACAGAGCAGGGAACTGACACATGTAGGAGAGGTAATAAACAGGTGATCAGAGCAGGGAACTGACACATGTAGGAGAGGTAATAAACAGGTGAACAGAGCAGGAAACTGACACATGTAGGAGAGGTAATAAACAGGTGATCAGAGCAGGGAACTGACACATGTAGGAGAGGTAATAAACAGGTGAACAGAGCAGGAAACTGACACATGTAGGAGAGGTAATAAACAGGTGATCAGAGCAGGGAACTGACACATGTAGGAGAGGTAATAAACAGGTGATCAGAGCAGGGAACTGACACATGTAGGAGAGGTAATAAACAGGTGAACAGAGCAGGGAACTGACACATGTAGGAGAGGTAATAAACAGGTGAACAGAGCAGGAAACTGACACATGTAGGAGAGGTAATAAACAGGTGAACAGAGCAGGGAACTGACACATGTAGGAGAGGTAATAAACAGGTGAACAGAGCAGGGAACTGACACATGTAGGAGAGGTAATAAACAGGTGAACAGAGCAGGGAACTGACACATGTAGGAGAGGTAATAAACAGGTGATCAGAGCAGGGAACTGACACATGTAGGAGAGGTAATAAACAGTAGATCAGAGGAACTGACACATGTAGGAGAGGTAATAAACAGGTGATCAGAGCAGGGAACTGACACATGTAGGAGAGGTAATAAACAGGTGAACAGAGCAGGGAACTGACACATGTAGGAGAGGTAATAAACAGGTGATCAGAGCAGGGAACTGACACATGTAGGAGAGGTAATAAACAGGTGAACAGAGCAGGGAACTGACACATGTAGGAGAGGTAATAAACAGGTGATCAGAGCAGGGAACTGACACATGTAGGAGAGGTAATAAACAGGTGATCAGAGCAGGGAACTGACACATGTAGGAGAGGTAATAAACAGGTGAACAGAGCAGGAAACTGACACATGTAGGAGAGGTAATAAACAGGTGATCAGAGCAGGAAACTGACACATGTAGGAGAGATAATAAACAGGTGATCAGAGCAGGAAACTGACACATGTAGGAGAGGTAATAAACAGGTGATCAGAGCAGGAACTGACACATGTAGGAGAGGTAATAAACAGGTGAACAGAGCAGGGAACTGACACATGTAGGAGAGGTAATAAACAGGTGATCAGAGCAGGGAACTGACACATGTAGGAGAGGTAATAAACAGGTGATCAGAGCAGGGAACTGACACATGTAGGAGAGGTAATAAACAGGTGATCAGAGCAGGAACTGACACATGTAGGAGAGGTAATAAACAGGTGATCAGAGCAGGGAACTGACACATGTAGGAGAGGTAATAAACAGGTGAACAGAGCAGGAAACTGACACATGTAGGAGAGGTAATAAACAGGTGATGAATGAGTCCAGGTGATCAGAGCAGGGAACTGACACATGTAGGAGAGGTAATAAACAGGTGAACAGAGCAGGAAACTGACACATGTAGGAGAGGTAATAAACAGGTGAACAGAGCAGGAAACTGACACATGTAGGAGAGGTAATAAACAGGTGATCAGAGCAGGAACTGACACATGTAGGAGAGGTAATAAACAGGTGATCAGAGCAGGGAACTGACACATGTAGGAGAGGTAATAAACAGGTGAACAGAGCAGGAAACTGACACATGTAGGAGAGGTAATAAACAGGTGATGAATGAGTCCAGGTGATCAGAGCAGGGAACTGACACATGTAGGAGAGGTAATAAACAGGTGATGAATGAGTCCAGGTGATCAGAGCAGGGAACTGACACATGTAGGAGAGGTAATAAACAGGTGAACAGAGCAGGGAACTGACACATGTAGGAGAGGTAATAAACAGGTGATCAGAGCAGGGAACTGACACATGTAGGAGAGGTAATAAACAGGTGAACAGAGCAGGAAACTGACACATGTAGGAGAGGTAATAAACAGGTGATCAGAGCAGGAAACTGACACATGTAGGAGAGGTAATAAACAGTAGATCAGAGGACCTGACACATGTAGGAGAGGTAATAAACAGGTGATCAGAGCAGGAAACTGACACATGTAGGAGAGGTAATAAACAGGTGAACAGAGCAGGAAACTGACACATGTAGGAGAGGTAATAAACAGTAGATCAGAGGACCTGACACATGTAATAAAAACAGGTGATCAGAGCAGGAAACTGACACATGTAGGAGAGGTAATAAACAGGTGATCAGAGCAGGGAACTGACACATGTAGGAGAGGTAATAAACAGGTGAACAGAGCAGGAAACTGACACATGTAGGAGAGGTAATAAACAGGTAAACAGGTGATCAGAGCAGGGAACTGACACATGTAGGAGAGGTAATAAACAGGTGATCAGAGCAGGAAACTGACACATGTAGGAGAGGTAATAAACAGTAGATCAGAGGACCTGACACATGTAGGAGAGGTAATAAACAGGTGATCAGAGCAGGGAACTGACACATGTAGGAGAGGTAATAAACAGGTGAACAGAGCAGGGAACTGACACATGTAGGAGAGGTAATAAACAGGTGATCAGAGCAGGAAACTGACACATGTAGGAGCAGGTGATCAGAGCAGGGAACTGACACATGTAGGAGAGGTAATAAACAGGTGAACAGAGCAGGGAACTGACACATGTAGGAGAGGTAATAAACAGGTGAACAGAGCAGGGAACTGACACATGTAGGAGAGGTAATAAACAGGTGATCAGAGCAGGAAACTGACACATGTAGGAGAGGTAATAAACAGGTGATGAATGAGTCCAGGTGATCAGAGCAGGGAACTGACACATGTAGGAGAGGTAATAAACAGGTGAACAGAGCAGGAACTGACACATGTAGGAGAGGTAATAAACAGGTGAACAGAGCAGGGAACTGACACATGTAGGAGAGGTAATAAACAGGTGATCAGAGCAGGGAACTGACACATGTAGGAGAGGTAATAAACAGGTGATCAGAGCAGGAAACTGACACATGTAGGAGAGGTAATAAACAGGTGAACAGAGCAGGAACTGACACATGTAGGAGAGGTAATAAACAGGTGAACAGAGCAGGGAACTGACACATGTAGGAGAGGTAATAAACAGGTGATCAGAGCAGGGAACTGACACATGTAGGAGAGGTAATAAACAGGTGAAATGAGTCCAGGTGATCAGAGCAGGAAACTGACACATGTAGGAGAGGTAATAAACAGGTGATCAGAGCAGGAAACTGACACATGTAGGAGAGGTAATAAACAGGTGAACAGAGCAGGAACTGACACATGTAGGAGAGGTAATAAACAGGTGATGAATGAGTCCAGGTGATCAGAGCAGGGAACTGACACATGTAGGAGAGGTAATAAACAGGTGATCAGAGCAGGGAACTGACACATGTAGGAGAGGTAATAAACAGGTGATGAATGAGTCAGGTGATCAGAGCAGGAAACTGACACATGTAGGAGAGGTAATAAACAGGTGATCAGAGCAGGAAACTGACACATGTAGGAGAGGTAATAAACAGGTGATCAGAGCAGGGAACTGACACATGTAGGAGAGGTAATAAACAGGTGAACAGAGCAGGAAACTGACACATGTAGGAGAGGTAATAAACAGGTGATCAGAGCAGGGAACTGACACATGTAGGAGAGGTAATAAACAGGTGATCAGAGCAGGAACTGACACATGTAGGAGAGGTAATAAACAGGTGAACAGAGCAGGGAACTGACACATGTAGGAGAGGTAATAAACAGGTGATCAGAGCAGGAAACTGACACATGTAGGAGAGGTAATAAACAGGTGATGAATGAGTCAGAGAGCAGGGAACTGACACATGTAGGAGAGGTAATAAACAGGTGAACAGAGCAGGGAACTGACACATGTAGGAGAGGTAATAAACAGGTGATCAGAGCAGGAAACTGACACATGTAGGAGAGGTAATAAACAGGTGAACAGAGCAGGGAACTGACACATGTAGGAGAGGTAATAAACAGGTGAACAGAGCAGGGAACTGACACATGTAGGAGAGGTAATAAACAGGTGAACAGAGCAGGGAACTGACACATGTAGGAGAGGTAATAAACAGGTGATCAGAGCAGGAAACTGACACATGTAGGAGAGGTAATAAACAGGTGAACAGAGCAGGGAACTGACACATGTAGGAGAGGTAATAAACAGGTGAACAGAGCAGGAACTGACACATGTAGGAGAGGTAATAAACAGGTGAACAGAGCAGGGAACTGACACATGTAGGAGAGGTAATAAACAGGTGAACAGAGCAGGAAACTGACACATGTAGGAGAGGTAATAAACAGGTGATCAGAGCAGGGAACTGACACATGTAGGAGAGGTAATAAACAGGTGATCAGAGCAGGAAACTGACACATGAGGACAGGTGATAGAGAGGAAACTGACACATGTAGGAGAGGTAATAAACAGGTGATCAGAGCAGGGAACTGACACATGTAGGAGAGGTAATAAACAGGTGAACAGAGCAGGAACTGACACATGTAGGAGAGGTAATAAACAGGTGATCAGAGCAGGGAACTGACACATGTAGGAGAGGTAATAAACAGGTGATCAGAGCAGGAAACTGACACATGTAGGAGAGGTAATAAACAGGTGATCAGAGCAGGGAACTGACACATGTAGGAGAGGTAATAAACAGGTGAACAGAGCAGGGAACTGACACATGTAGGAGAGGTAATAAACAGGTGATCAGAGCAGGGAACTGACACATGTAGGAGAGGTAATAAACAGGTGAACAGAGCAGGAAACTGACACATGTAGGAGAGGTAATAAACAGGTGAACAGAGCAGGAAACTGACACATGTAGGAGAGGTAATAAACAGGTGAACAGAGCAGGAAACTGACACATGTAGGAGAGGTAATAAACAGGTGAACAGAGCAGGAAACTGACACATGTAGGAGAGGTAATAAACAGGTGAACAGAGCAGGAAACTGACACATGTAGGAGAGGTAATAAACAGGTGATCAGAGCAGGGAACTGACACATGTAGGAGAGGTAATAAACAGGTGAACAGAGCAGGAAACTGACACATGTAGGAGAGGTAATAAACAGGTGAACAGAGCAGGAAACTGACACATGTAGGAGAGGTAATAAACAGGTGATCAGAGCAGGAAACTGACACATGTAGGAGAGGTAATAAACAGGTGAACAGAGCAGGGAACTGACACATGTAGGAGAGGTAATAAACAGGTGATCAGAGCAGGAAACTGACACATGTAGGAGAGGTAATAAACAGGTGAACAGAGCAGGAACTGACACATGTAGGAGAGGTAATAAACAGGTGAACAGAGCAGGGAACTGACACATGTAGGAGAGGTAATAAACAGGTGATCAGAGCAGGGAACTGACACATGTAGGAGAGGTAATAAACAGGTGAACAGAGCAGGGAACTGACACATGTAGGAGAGGTAATAAACAGGTGAACAGAGCAGGGAACTGACACATGTAGGAGAGGTAATAAACAGGTGAACAGAGCAGGAACTGACACATGAGGAGAGGTAATAAACAGGTGAACAGAGCAGGAACTGACACATGTAGGAGAGGTAATAAACAGGTGATCAGAGCAGGGAACTGACACATGTAGGAGAGGTAATAAACAGGTGAACAGAGCAGGGAACTGACACATGTAGGAGAGGTAATAAACAGGTGATCAGAGCAGGGAACTGACACATGTAGGAGAGGTAATAAACAGGTGATCAGAGCAGGAAACTGACACATGTAGGAGAGGTAATAAACAGGTGATCAGAGCAGGGAACTGACACATGTAGGAGAGGTAATAAACAGGTGATCAGAGCAGGAACTGACACATGTAGGAGAGGTAATAAACAGGTGAACAGAGCAGGAAACTGAACATGTAGGAGAGGTAATAAACAGGTGATCAGAGCAGGAAACTGACACATGTAGGAGAGGTAATAAACAGGTGATCAGAGCAGGGAACTGACACATGTAGGAGAGGTAATAAACAGGTGATCAGAGCAGGAAACTGACACATGTAGGAGAGGTAATAAACAGGTGAACAGAGCAGGGAACTGACACATGTAGGAGAGGTAATAAACAGGTGATCAGAGCAGGAAACTGACACATGTAGGAGAGGTAATAAACAGGTGAACAGAGCAGGAAACTAATAAACAGGTGATCAGAGCAGGAACTGACACATGTAGGAGAGGTAATAAACAGGTGATCAGAGCAGGGAACTGATACATGTAGGAGAGGTAATAAACAGGTGATCAGAGCAGGGAACTGACACATGTAGGAGAGGTAATAAACAGGTGATCAGAGCAGGAAACTGACACATGTAGGAGAGGTAATAAACAGGTGATCAGAGCAGGAACTGACACATGTAGGAGAGGTAATAAACAGGTGAACAGAGCAGGAAACTGATACATGTAGGAGAGGTAATAAACAGGTGATCAGAGCAGGAACTGACACATGTAGGAGAGATAATAAACAGGTGATCAGAGCAGGGAACTGACACATGTAGGAGAGGTAATAAACAGGTGATCAGAGCAGGAAACTGACACATGTAGGAGAGGTAATAAACAGGTGAACAGAGCAGGGAACTGACACATGTACAAACAGGTGATAGAGAGGGAACTGACACATAATAATAAACAGGTGAACAGAGCAGGAAACTGACACATGTAGGAGAGGTAATAAACAGGTGATCAGAGCAGGGAACTGACACATGTAGGAGAGGTAATAAACAGGTGAACAGAGCAGGAAACTGACACATGTAGGAGAGGTAATAAACAGGTGAACAGAGCAGGAAACTGACACATGTAGGAGAGGTAATAAACAGGTGAACAGAGCAGGGAACTGACACATGTAGGAGAGGTAATAAACAGGTGATCAGAGCAGGAAACTGACACATGTAGGAGAGGTAATAAACAGGTGATCAGAGCAGGGAACTGACACATGTAGGAGAGGTAATAAACAGGTGATCAGAGCAGGGAACTGACACATGTAGGAGAGGTAATAAACAGGTGATCAGAGCAGGAAACTGACACATGTAGGAGAGGTAATAAACAGGTGAACAGAGCAGGAAACTGACACATGTAGGAGAGGTAATAAACAGGTGAACAGAGCAGGAAACTGACACATGTAGGAGAGGTAATAAACAGGTGAACAGAGCAGGGAACTGACACATGTAGGAGAGGTAATAAACAGGTGAACAGAGCAGGAAACTGACACATGTAGGAGAGGTAATAAACAGGTGATCAGAGCAGGAAACTGACACATGTAGGAGAGGTAATAAACAGGTGAACAGAGCAGGGAACTGACACATGTAGGAGAGGTAATAAACAGGTGAACAGAGCAGGGAACTGACACATGTAGGAGAGGTAATAAACAGGTGAACAGAGCAGGAAACTGACACATGTAGGAGAGGTAATAAACAGGTGAACAGAGCAGGAACTGACACATGTAGGAGAGGTAATAAACAGGTGAACAGAGCAGGAAACTGACACATGTAGGAGAGGTAATAAACAGGTGATCAGAGCAGGAAACTGACACATGTAGGAGAGGTAATAAACAGGTGAACAGAGCAGGGAACTGACACATGTAGGAGAGGTAATAAACAGGTGAACAGAGCAGGGAACTGACACATGTAGGAGAGGTAATAAACAGAACAGAGCAGGGAACTGACACATGTAGGAGAGGTAATAAACAGGTGAACAGAGCAGGAAACTGACACATGTAGGAGAGGTAATAAACAGGTGATCAGAGCAGGAACTGACACATGTAGGAGAGGTAATAAACAGGTGATCAGAGCAGGAAACTGACACATGTAGGAGAGGTAATAAACAGGTGATCAGAGCAGGAAACTGACACATGTAGGAGAGGTAATAAACAGGTGATCAGAGCAGGAACTGACACATGTAGGAGAGGTAATAAACAGGTGAACAGAGCAGGGAACTGACACATGTAGGAGAGGTAATAAACAGGTGATCAGAGCAGGGAACTGACACATGTAGGAGAGGTAATAAACAGGTGATCAGAGCAGGAAACTGACACATGTAGGAGAGGTAATAAACAGGTGATCAGAGCAGGGAACTGACACATGTAGGAGAGGTAATAAACAGGTGAACAGAGCAGGGAACTGACACATGTAGGAGAGGTAATAAACAGGTGAACAGAGCAGGGAACTGACACATGTAGGAGAGGTAATAAACAGGTGAACAGAGCAGGAAACTGAAACATGTAGGAGAGGTAATAAACAGGTGAACAGAGCAGGAAACTGACACATGTAGGAGAGGTAATAAACAGGTGAACAGAGCAGGAAACTGACACATGTAGGAGAGGTAATAAACAGGTGAACAGAGCAGGAAACTGACACATGTAGGAGAGGTAATAAACAGGTGAACAGAGCAGGAAACTGACACATGTAGGAGAGGTAATAAACAGGTGATCAGAGCAGGGAACTGACACATGTAGGAGAGGTAATAAACAGGTGAACAGAGCAGGAAACTGACACATGTAGGAGAGGTAATAAACAGGTGATCAGAGCAGGGAACTGACACATGTAGGAGAGGTAATAAACAGGTGAACAGAGCAGGAAACTGACACATGTAGGAGAGGTAATAAACAGGTGAACAGAGCAGGAAACTGACACATGTAGGAGAGGTAATAAACAGGTGATCGGAGCAGGGAACTGACACATGTAAAGGTAATAAACAGGTGAACAGAGCAGGGAACTGACACATGTAGGAGAGGTAATAAACAGGTGATCAGAACAGGGAACTGACACATGTAGGAGAGGTAATAAACAGGTGAACAGAGCAGGAAACTGACACATGTAGGAGAGGTAATAAACAGGTGATCAGAGCAGGAACTGACACATGTAGGAGAGGTAATAAACAGGTGAACAGAGCAGGGAACTGACACATGTAGGAGAGGTAATAAACAGGTGAACAGAGCAGGGAACTGACACATGTAGGAGAGGTAATAAACAGGTGAACAGAGCAGGGAACTGACACATGTAGGAGAGGTAATAAACAGGTGAACAGAGCAGGGAACTGACACATGTAGGAGAGGTAATAAACAGGTGAACAGAGCAGGAACTGACACATGTAGGAGAGGTAATAAACAGGTGAACAGAGCAGGAAACTGACACATGTAGGAGAGGTAATAAACAGGTGAACAGAGCAGGGAACTGACACATGTAGGAGAGGTAATAAACAGGTGAACAGAGCAGGGAACTGACACATGTAGGAGAGGTAATAAACAGGTGAACAGAGCAGGGAACTGACACATGTAGGAGAGGTAATAAACAGGTGATCAGAGCAGGGAACTGACACATGTAGGAGAGGTAATAAACAGGTGAACAGAGCAGGGAACTGACACATGTAGGAGAGGTAATAAACAGGTGAACAGAGCAGGGAACTGACACATGTAGGAGAGGTAATAAACAGGTGAACAGAGCAGGAAACTGACACATGTAGGAGAGGTAATAAACAGGTGAAGCAGGGAACTGACACATGTAGGAGAGGTAATAAACAGGTGAACAGAGCAGGAACTGACACATGTAGGAGAGGTAATAAACAGGTGAACAGAGCAGGGAACTGACACATGTAGGAGAGGTAATAAACAGGTGAACAGAGCAGGAAACTGACACATGTAGGAGAGGTAATAAACAGGTGAACAGAGCAGGGAACTGACACATGTAGGAGAGGTAATAAACAGGTGAACAGAGCAGTAGGAACAGGTGACAGAGCAGGAACTGACACATGTAGGAGAGGTAATAAACAGGTGAACAGAGCAGGAACTGACACATGTAGGAGAGGTAATAAACAGGTGAACAGAGCAGGAACTGACACATGTAGGAGAGGTAATAAACAGGTGAACAGAGCAGAGCAGGTGAAGAGCTGACACATGTAGGAGAGGTAATAAACAGGTGATCAGAGCAGGGAACTGACACATGTAGGAGAGGTAATAAACAGGTGATCAGAGCAGGGAACTGACACATGTAGGAGAGGTAATAAACAGGTGAACAGAGCAGGAAACTGACACATGTAGGAGAGGTAATAAACAGGTGATCATAGCAGGAAACTGACACATGTAGGAGAGGTAATAAACAGGTGAACAGAGCAGGGAACTGACACATGTAGGAGAGGTAATAAACAGGTGATCAGAGCAGGAAACTGACACATGTAGGAGAGGTAATAAACAGGTGATGAATGAGTCCAGGTGAGTCCAATATCACTGATGCGAGTGACGAGGGAAGGCAGGTGTGTGTAATTAATGGCAGGGCAGCCTGGCGTCCTCGAGCGCTGGGGGCAGTTGTGGTAGTCTTGACCTGTCATTTGCCTGCCCCTGTTACAATAAACATTGTTACTCCACACAGTCTGCTCTTAGGTCTTACTGTGATACCTGATACAGAAGAGGGAGCAAAGGAAGCATTAACCTACAGAGGTTCAGCCGTGGCAATATATTCATTTGGACAATAGATATTCTGCCAGTCAAAACTGGGATGTTAGTCCATCTGCTGAGGTCAGATTGAATTGATTTGAGTGTTCTGTTAAAGTCTCTGGCAACGATTTTATCTAAGGAAGGCTAAATATAGACATGGTCTAGATATAGTAAAATATCGGCCTGCGTATAATAAGATTAAATAGATTTGAGGGAAATTGGTGTTATCTCCTTCGATTGACAAATTGCCTGGGCCAGGGCTCCGTGTAAAATAAAAAGAGGAAATCGGATGGCTTTGTCTGTTGCTTCTTGTGATTCTGAACGGAGTAGAGCAGATATTGCCTGTTATAACTATGGCTGAGGGATTGACATTAGAGCCAATTCCCACATATTCCAAGACAGACCAGAGATATGACCCTTCTAGAGAGCAGATCACCCCGACTTCAAGCTCTTACTTTCCAGAACCTTTAGGAGCCGTGATGGGAAAAGTTACAGCAAGAGGCAGGACTCTGATCTTTACATCAGGGCTAATGTCTCATTCCAATCGTAGAGTCCTTTTCTGTTCTCTCCGTTTAGGAGTCAGACACTCCTTTTATTGGACCATTTGGAGTCGGGTGACTTTCTCTCGGAAGAAGAAGAAGAAGACCTGGCGATCAAGAAAGCTTTTGTGTCATCGGCTCAGCTTTAAGAGGGACATACTGTAAAATGAGTTATAGCTTTAAAAGGGATTTATAATGAGTTATAGATTTAAAAAACAAGGATTATCATGTAACTTTAATGTTTCCCTCTCCTTGCTGTCATATCATTGAGATGTGTTCTTCTTTCACACAAACACATTTTTACCTGCAGGTTTTTGTTGCCTGTATTTTGTTTGAAGAGATGAACAGAGAGAAAACAATAACGAGAATGAGAGAGAGAGATAAATAAATGCTTTACTTTCTACAATTATACCAGGATACAGCAGACCTTCCTCCCCTCGTCCTCTCTCCCTCCCCTCATCCTCCCTCCCTCTATACCTCCTTCTTCCTCCGTCTCTCCAGACACATTTCACAGTGCAGTAACTACAAAAACACAACTCTTTTGGATCCCAAGGAGCTTCTGGACAAAGGGAGATAAGAGAGAGGGGTGAGGATAGGATTAACTTCTTTAACACCCAAAATGTCTCCTAATAAAGCAGGAGGCTGGAGACAGGCATGCCAACCCTGACAGACAGCTCTACCGACTACTGCAGGGCAGGTAGGGCACAGCATACTGAACACACAGTTACCCTGTGCATACTGAACACACAGTATCCCTGTGTATACTGAACACACACACACACACACAGTTACCCTGTGAATACTGAACACACAGTTACCCTGTGAATACTGAACACACAGTTACCCTGTGCATACTGAACACACAGTTACCCTGTGCATACTGAACACACAGTTACCCTGTGTATACTGAACACACACACACACACAGTTACCCTGTGAATACTGAACACACAGTTACCCTGTGCATACTGAACACACACCGTTACCCTGTGCATACTGAACACACACAGTTACCCTGTGCATACTGAACACACACACAGTTACCCTGTGCATACTGAACACACACAGTTACCCTGTGCATACTGAACACACACAGTTACCCTGTGCATACTGAACACACACAGTTACCCTGTGCATACTGAACACACAGTTACCATGTGCATACTGAACACACAGTTACCCTGTGCATA
The DNA here is from genome assembly GCF_023373465.1 of Oncorhynchus keta. NCBI lineage: Eukaryota > Metazoa > Chordata > Actinopteri > Salmoniformes > Salmonidae > Oncorhynchus > Oncorhynchus keta. The sequence goes on along the minus strand of NW_026287788.1, from coordinate 216,757 downwards.
CTGAACACACACAGTTACCCTGTGCATACTGAACACACAGTTACCCTGTGTATACTGAACACACATTTACCCTGTGTATACTGAACACACAGTTACCCTGTGCATACTGAACACACATTTACCCTGTGCATACTGAACACACAGTTACCCTGTGCATACTGAACACACATTTACCCTGTGCATACTGAACACACATTTACCCTGTGCATACTGAACACACAGTTACCCTGTGTATACTGAACACACAGTTACCCTGTGTATACTGAACACACAGTTACCCTGTGTATACTGAACACACAGTTACTCTGTGTATACTCAACACACACACACACACATTTACCCTGTGCATACTGAACACACAGTTACCCTGTGCATACTGAACACACATTTACCCTGTGCATACTGAACACACATTTACCCTGTGCATACTGAACACACAGTTCCCCTGTGCATACTGAACACACAGTTACCCTGTGTATACTGAACACACACAGCTATATAGGTCAGAGAGGCCACAGCCTGCTTGCTTACCGAACACCACACACACACATGTATATTTTCAGTGTATATTGTGAGTATTGGAGTGACCCTCTTAGGGGCTCTAATTCTCTACAAGCCAGATGCAGGCCACTCACCCAGCTGCCAGTAGGACAGAGCAGAGACGGCACCTGGAGAGCGTGGTTTTTCCCTTTCACCTCTCATTATCGTGTTCCTCCCTGTCCCAGACACAATGACACGCAGACATGACTCACAGGGCTTCCAGGCATAGAGGTCACTCTCCCCCACTCCCCTCTGGGTTGATGGGCAGTGCTGGGGAAGGTGGAGGAAGGAGGGTTTGAGGCTACAGTTAGTGTCCACTGTCTGGTTCAGTGCTGGGGAAGGTGTAGGAAGGAGGGTTTCAGGCTACAGTTAGTGTCCACTGTCTGGTTCAGTGTTGGGGAAGGTGGAGGAAGGAGGGTTTGAAGCTACAGTTAGTGTCCACTGTCTGGTTCAGTGTTGGGGAAGGTGGAGGAAGGAGGGTTTGAAGCTACAGTTAGTGTCCACTGTCTGGTTCAGTGCTGGGGAAGGTGGAGGAAGGAGGGTTTCAGGCTACAGTTAGTGTCCACTGTCTGGTTCAGTGTTGGGGAAGGTGGAGGAAGGAGGGTTTGAGGCTACAGTTAGTGTCCACTGTCTGGTTCAGTGCTGGGGAAGGTGGAGGAAGGAGGGTTTCAGGCTACAGTTAGTGTCCACTGTCTGGTTCAGTGTTGGGGAAGGTGGAGGAAGGAGGGTTTGAAGCTACAGTTAGTGTCCACTGTCTGGTTCAGTGCTGGGGAAGGTGGAGGAAGAAGGGTTTTAGGCTACAGTTAGTGTCCACTGTCTGGTTCAGTGCTGGGGAAGGTGGAGGAAGGAGGGTTTGAGGCTACAGTTAGTGTCCACTGTCTGGTTCAGTGCTGGGGAAGGTGGAGGAAGGAGGGTTTGAAGCTACAGTTAGTGTCCACTGTCTGGTTCAGTGTTGGGGAAGGTGGAGGAAGGAGGGTTTGAAGCTACAGTTAGTGTCCACTGTCTGGTTCAGTGCTGGGGAAGGTGGAGGAAGGAGGGTTTTAGGCTACAGTTAGTGTCCACTGTCTGGTTCAGTGCTGGGGAAGGTGGAGGAAGGAGGGTTTCAGGCTACAGTTAGTGTCCACTGTCTGGTTCAGTGTTGGGGAAGGTGGAGGAAGGAGGGTTTGAAGCTACAGTTAGTGTCCACTGTCTGGTTCAGTGTTGGGGAAGGTGGAGGAAGGAGGGTTTGAAGCTACAGTTAGTGTCCACTGTCTGGTTCAGTGTTGGGGAAGGTGGAGGAAGGAGGGTTTGAAGCTACAGTTAGTGTCCACTGTCTGGTTCAGTGTTGGGGAAGGTGGAGGAAGGAGGGTTTGAAGCTACAGTTAGTGTCCACTGTCTGGTTCAGTGCTGGGGAAGGTGGAGGAAGGAGGGTTTCAGGCTACAGTTAGTGTCCACTGTCTGGTTCAGTGTTGGGGAAGGTGGAGGAAGGAGGGTTTGAAGCTACAGTTAGTGTCCACTGTCTGGTTCAGTGCTGGGGAAGGTGGAGGAAGGAGGGTTTCAGGCTACAGTTAGTGTCCACTGCCTGGTTCAGTGTTGGGGAAGGTGGAGGAAGGAGGGTTTGAAGCTACAGTTAGTGTCCACTGTCTGGTTCAGTGCTGGGGAAGGTGGAGGAAGGAGGGTTTGAGGCTACAGTTAGTGTCCACTGTCTGGTTCAGTGCTGGGGAAGGTGGAGGAAGGAGGGTTTCAGGCTACAGTTAGTGTCCACTGTCTGGTTCAGTGCTGGGGAAGGTGGAGGAAGGAGGGTTTCAGGCTACAGTTAGTGTCCACTGTCTGGTTCAGTGCTGGGGAAGGTGGAGGGAGGAGGGTTTCAGGCAATTAAACCCACTTCTGGTTCAGTGTTGGGGAAGGTGGAGGAAGGAGGGTTTGAGGCTACAGTTAGTGTCCACTGCCTGGTTCAGTGTTGGGGAAGGTGGAGGAAGGAGGGTTTGGCTGAAGTTAGTGTCCACTGTCTGGTTCAGTGTTGGGGAAGGTGGAGGAAGGAGGGTTTCAGGCTTGAGTTAAAGTGTCCACTGCCTGGTTCAGTGCTGGGGAAGGTGGAGGAAGGAGGGTTTGAGGCTACAGTTAGTGTCCACTGTCTGGTTCAGTGTTGGGGAAGGTGGAGGAAGGAGGGTTTGAGGCTACAGTTAGTGTCCACTGTCTGGTTCAGTGCTGGGGAAGGTGGAGGAAGGAGGGTTTGAGGCTACAGTTAGTGTCCACTGTCTGGTTCAGTATTGGGGAAGGTGGAAAGGAGGGTTTCAGGCTACAGTTAGTTCCACTGTCTTTCAGTGCTGGGGAAGGTGGAGGAGGGTTTGAGGCTACAGTTAGTGTCCACTGTCTGGTTCAGTGTTGGGGAAGGTGGAGGATTTGAGGCTTTAGTGTCCACTGTCTGGTTCAGTGTTGGGAAGGTGGAGGAAGGTTTGAATTAGTTCCACTGTCTGGTTCAGTGCTGGGGAAGGTGGAGGAAGGAGGGTTTGAGGCTACAGTTAGTGTCCACTGTCTGGTTCAGTGTTGGGGAAGGTGGAGGGAGGAGGGTTTCAGGCTAAGTTAGTGTCCACTGTCTGGTTCAGTGCTCTGTGTCACCAGAACACATCTCCTGGCCAGCTGAGTGTTCAGCCAATCAAACCCATTCTGCTCTGTTCGGCAAGAGAAGTATTTGCCTTCCACTCTTCAGGTGAATGTGAAAGAGATTTTGTCTGAATGGGGAGAAATCACTGGTGGGAAAAGTACCCAATTGTCATACTTGAGTAAAAGTGAACATACCTTAACAGAAAATGACTCAAGTAAAGTCATACACTTGAGAAAGGTTTACAGTATTTGATTTTAAATATACTTAAGTATCAAAAGTGAAAGGAAATGTATAAGAATTTCAAATTCCTTATATTAAGCAAACCAGACAGAGATGTTCTTACTTTTGAGAGGAAGACAGGGGGACACCGACAGAGAAACACATCATTTACAAATGAAGCATTTGTGTTTAGTAAATCAGAGGCAGTAGGGATGAGCAGGAATGTTCTCTTAATAAGTGTGTGAATTGGACCCTTTTCCTGTTCTGCTAAGCATTTAAAATGGAATGAGTACTTTTGGGTGTCAGGGAAAAATGTATGAAGTAAAAATAACATTATTTTCTTTAGCACTGTAGTGAAGTAAAAGTTGTCAAAAAATATAAATATGAGAGAAGACACAGGGAACCCTTAAGTAGAAAAGTAACTTTAAAGAGAGAAGACACAGAGAGGGATACAAGATGTGTGTGTGACAATGTTCTATGTGTGTCGAACAAGGAAGATACAGAGAAAACATACTGTATGAGAGAGAAGACACAGGGAGAGACCGACAGAGAAAGCATACTGTATGAGAGAGAAGACAGAGGGAGAAACCGACAGAGAAAGCATACTGTATGAGAGAGAAGACACAGGGAGAGACCGACAGAGAAAGCATACTGTATGAGAGAGACGACAGAGGGAGAGACCGACAGAGAAAGCATACTGTATGAGAGAGAAGACACAGGGAGAGACCGACGGAGAAAACCTACTGTATGAGAGAGAAGACACAGGGAGAGACCGACAGAGAAAGCATACTGTATGAGAGAGAAGACACAGGGAGAGACCGACAGAGAAAGCATACTGTATGAGAGAGAAGACACAGGGAGAGACCGACAGAGAAAGCATACTGTATGAGAGAGAAGACACAGGGAGAGACCGACAGAGAAAACCTACTGTATGAGAGAGAAGACACAGGGAGAGACCGACAGAGAAAACCTACTGTATGAGAGAGAAGACACAGGGAGAGACCGACAGAGAAAGCATACTGTATGAGACAGAAGACACAGGGAGAGACCGACAGAGAAAACATACTGTCTGAGAGAGAAGACACAGGGAGAGACCGACAGAGAAAACCTACTGTATGAGAGAGAAGACACAGGGAGAGACCGACAGAGAAAGCATACTGTATGAGAGAGAAGACAGGGGGAGAGACCGACAGAGAAAACATACTGTATGAGAGAGAAGACAGAAGGAGAGACCGACAGAGAAAACATACTGTATGAGAGAGAAGACACAGGGAGAGACCGACAGAGAAAACATACTGTATGAGAGAGAAGACAGAAGGAGAGACCGACAGAGAAAGCATACTGTATGAGAGAGAAGACAGGGGGAGAGACCGACAGAGAAAACATACTGTATGAGAGAGAAGACAGAAGGAGAGACCGACAGAGAAAGCATACTGTATGAGAGAGAAGACACAGGGAGAGACCGACAGAGAAAACATACTGTATGAGAGAGAAGACAGAAGGAGAGACCGACAGAGAAAACATACTGTATGAGAGAGAAGACAGAAGGAGAGACCGACAGAGAAAACATACTGTGTGAGAGAGAAGACAGAAGGAGAGACCGACAGAGAAAGCATACTGTATGAGAGAGAAGACAGAAGGAGAGACCGACAGAGAAAACATACTGTATGAGAGAGAAGACAGGGGGAGAGACCGACAGAGAAATGCTATATGATTTTTGGCTCCACAGGTTCTCTATGTTAATGAAGACAGGGATCCATTAACAGCAGACAACACTCTTTAATCCTCTTTAACAGCCCGCTCCACTGACCCAGGAGGAAGCTGCAGCAGAAAATCATTTTTCAACTCCGCAGCCCATCAACAAAAGCTTATATTTGGGGCAGGGCCCTGCAGAACTTACACTGGCGAGGGTGATTTCCAGGAAGTTTGAATGTGTTACTTCCATGTGTGCGTGTGCGCGCGCACGTGTGCGTGAGTGTGCATGTGTTTGGTGCGTGTGTGTGTGTGTGTGTGAGAGAGTCCGTACATCGAACAGCCCTCGAAGTCAGAGCTAAACATATCCCCAACGTTGTGCCATTGAAGTTTGGAAAGGCCAATTGTTGATCAAGAAATGTCATTTTCAGTATAGTTTTGAACACTCCTATTTAGGTTGCCATTTTTCCATTTTGGTTTTGTGGGTTATTGTCTATGTGTAGCTGCATGTCAGCACTCGTGTTTATAGCTTCACGTTCATTTTGTTGTTTTGTATAGTCTGTTCAGTGTTCGTTCTTCCATTAAAGAAGAATGTATTCATATCATGCTGTGCCTTGGTCTCCTCGTTATGACCAACGTGACAGAATAACCCACCAAACAAGAACAAAATGGATGAGACGCTATAAACACGAGTGCTGACATGCAACTACACATAGACAATAACCCACCAAACCAAAATGGCAACCTAAATAGGATCCCCAATCAAAGACAACGATAAACAGCTGCCTCTGATCGGGAACCAATTCAGGCCACCATAGATCTACATTTACCTAGACAAACCAAAACCCCATAGATATACAAAAAAAAACTAAACAAGACAAAAACACATTTACCACCCTCGTCACACCCTGACCTAACCAAAATAATAAAGAAAACTAAGATAACTAAGGTCAGGGTGTGACAACCTGTAATATTACATTTTCATTTTTAAGGGCGTGGTCAAGCCGCTTCACTCAACTCTGCCTCATACCCACCAATACAGCTGTAAAAGGCTTCAGTGTTATTAGCCTTAGCCTATTTGGCTAGCTGTAAAAAGCTTCAGTGTTATTAGCCTTAGCCTATTTGGCTAGCTGTAAAAAGCTTCAGTGTTATTAGCCTTAGCCTATTTGGCTAGCTGCAAAAAGCTTCAGTGTTATTAGCCTTAGCCTATTTGGCTAGCTGTAAAAAGCTTCAATGTTATTAGCCTTAGCCTATTTGGCTAGCTGTAAAAAGCTTCAGTGTTATTAGCCTTAGCCTATTTGGCTAGCTGTAAAAAGCCTCAGTGTTATTAGCCTTAGCCTATTTGGCTAGCTGTAAAAAGCTTCAGTGTTATTATCCTTAGACTATTTAGCTAGCTGTAAAAAGTGTTAAGTGTTTTTCCCCACAGCAATGTTCCAACATCAAGTGGAAAGCCTTCCCAGAAGAGTGGAGGCTGTTATAGAGTCAAAGGGAGGGGACCAACTCCATATTAATGCCCATGATTTTGGAATGAGATGTTCGACATGACATACTTTTGGTCATGTACTAAGCCCCCTCTTTAGTCTCAACAGCTTTTTCACTGACCCCTAATCAGTGACTCAATGTCCCCTGCAGAAATATGACAGACCCAATAGGTTTTTTACTGATTCCAAAACAGTGTCTTGAAGTCCTCTGTCTCCTCTTAGGGCTAGGGGGCAGTGTTCGGAAGTTCGGATGACTGACGTGCCCAAAGTCAACTGCCTGTTACTCGGGCCCAGAAGCTAGGATATGCATATAATTGGTAGCATTGGATAGAAAACACTCTGAAGCTTCTAAAACTGTTAAAATAATGTCTGTGGGTATAACAGAACTGATATGGCAGGCGAAATCCCAAGGAAAATCCATCCGGATAAAAAAAATTGGGAGGTCACAGGCCATTTCAATGCTAGCCTATGGGACATACAAATAAAAATGACACAGATTGCAGTTTCTATGGCTTCCACTAGATGTCAGCAGTCTTTAGAAAGGCTTTCAGGCTTGTTTCTTGAACAATGAACAAGTAGTTGTAGTTTTTCCAAGGTGTCCCTCATTAGAAAAGTAGTCTTGTTGTGTGTGTGAATGAGGTGGGTGCTTTTCATTATTTATCTTCCCTATTGAACATACTATTCTCCATATTAAATTGTATCGTTTATTTAGATATTAGAGTACCTGAGGATTAATTAGAAACATCGTTTGACTTGTTTGGACGAACTTTACCAGAAACTTTTTGGATTTGTTGATCGAGTGGATTACTGAAATCAATGGTGCCACATAAGCATACTTTTTTGGATATAAAGAAGGACTTTATCGAACTAAACGACCATTCATTGTGTAGTTGGGGCCCTAGGCATTGCAAACAGGGGAAGATCTTCAAAGGTAAGTGATATATTTAATCGATATTTGTGATTTTTGTGACTCCTGTGCTGGTTTGAAAAAAGTATTTTGATGTGGGGCGCTGTTCTCAGATAATCGCATGGTATGCTTTTGCCTTAAAGCCTTTCTGAAATCTGACAACGTGGTTGGATTAACAAGAAGTTAAGCTTTTAAATGATGTCGGACACTTGTATGTTCATGAATGTTTAATAATTGAATTTGGCGCATTCCAACGGATGATGTGGGTTTTGATCCCGGTAATGGGATCGGATCCCTAAGAGGGGAAAGACGAGACTTTGTGTAACAGATGTGAAACGGCTGTGCATTAAAGGGGGGGACCAACTCTATATTAATATTGATGAATTTGGAATGAGATGTTCGATGAGGTGTCCATGTACTGTTGGTCATGCGTGTATATCAGTGTATGTCAGCCTAATGGCGGTGTAGATTATTACAACACACATTCTAGTGTTACAACTTGTAACAAAGCTACATGGGGTTATTACTAATGCGACCGCGATAGGTATAACGCCCGGAGCCATTTGCTGATTGGACACCTCCGATGTCACTGAAATAAAAAACAAAGAAAATGCTATGTCGGTTATCGCGGGTTAAGGCAGAACTGATTGAATCTGGCCTTGAGTCAATGTATTTAAGTTGAAATGTTTACCTAAATTCAATCTCCACAGCACTGGTTGAAATGAGATGAAAACAGTACTGCAGGGTTCCCCAACCAAATTCACAGTCTACAAATGATTTGTAATTGTATGCTCTGGCCTCCTGACCAGCCACTCAATAAAAAATCATCCTGCAGCCGAATCTAGTTGATGATCCCTGCTGGACTGTTTGATGATCCATAACTACAACATTTTCAGACAAGATAGAACGGCCAAAGGGGGCGGTGTTGCAATCTACTGCAGAGATAGCCTGCAGAGTTCTGTCCTACTATCCAGGTCTGTACCCAAACAATTTCAACTTCTACTTTTAAAAATCCACCTCTCTAAAAACAAGTCTCTCACCGTTGCCGCCTGCTGTGCTCTGGACACCATATGTGAACTGATTGCCCCCCATCTATCTTCAGAGCTCGTGCTGCTAAGTGACCTAAACTGTGACATGCTTAACACCCCGGCCATCCTACAATCTAAGCTTGATGCCCTCAATCTCACACAAATTATCAATGAACCTACCAGGTACAACAACAAAGCCGTAAACACGGGCACCATCATAGATATCATCCTAACCAACTTACCCTCTAAATACACCTCTGCTATTTTCAACCAAGATCTCAGCGATCACCCTGCACATTGCCTGCATCCGTAATGGGTCAGCGGTCAAACGACCTCCACTCATCACTGTCAAACGCTCCCTGAAACACTTCAGCGAGCAGGCCTTTCTAATCGACCTGGCCCGGGTATCCTGGAAGGACATTGACCTCATCCCGTCAGTAGAGGATGCCTGGTTATTCTTTAAAAGTGACTTCCTCACCATCTTAAATAAGCATGCTCCATTCAAAAAAAATGTGAACTAGGAATAGATATAGCCCTTGGTTCACTCCAGACCTGTCTGCCCTTGACCAGCACAAAAACATCCTGTGGCGTTCTGCATTAGCATCAAATAGCCCCTGTGATATGCAACTTTTTAGGGAAGTTAGAAACCAATAAACACAGGCAGTTAGAAAAGCCAAGGCTAGCTTTTTCAAGCAGAAATTTGCTTCCTGCAAAACAAACTCAAAAAAGTTCTGAGACATTGTAAAGTCCATGGAGAATAATGCACCTCCTCCCAGCTGCCCACTGCACTGAGGATAGAAAACTCTATCACCACAGATAAATCCACTATAATTGAGAAATTCAACAAGTATTTTTCTACGGCTGGCCATGCTTTCCACCTGGCCACCGATACCCTGGTCAACAGTACTGCACCCCCACAACAACTCGCCCAACCCTTCCATATTTCTCCTCCTCCCAAATTCAGATAGCTGATGTTCTGAAAGAGCTGCAAAATCTGGACGCTCACAAATCAGCCGGACTAGACAATCTGGACCCTGTCTTTCTAAAATTATCTGACAAAATTGTTGCAACCCCTATTACTAGCCTGTTCAACCTCTCTTTCGTGTCGTCTGAGATTCCCAAATATTGGAAAGCAGCTGCGGTCATGACACTCTTGACCCAAACTGCTACAGACCTATATCTATCCTACCCTGCCTTTCTAAGGTCTTCGAAAGCCAAGTTAACAAACAGATCACCGACCATTTCGAATCCCACCGTACCTTCTCCGCTATGCAATCTGGTTTCAGAGCTGGTCATAGGTGCACCTCAGCCACGCTCAAGGTTCTAAACCATATCTTAACCGCCATCGATAACAAACAATACTGTGCAGCCGTATTCATTGACCTGGCCGAGGCTTTAGACTCTGTCAATCACCACATCCTCATCTTCAGACTCAACAGCCTTGGTTTCTCAAATGATTGCCTCGCCTGGTTCACCAACTACTTCTCCGACAGAGTTCAGTGTGTCAAATCTGAGGGCCTGTTGTCTGGGCCTCTGGCAGTCTCTATGGGGGTGCCACATGGTTAAATTCTTGGACCGCCTCTCTTCTCTATATATATCAATGATGTCGCTCTTGCTGCTGGTGAGTCTCTGATTCACCTCTATGCAGATGACACCATTCTGAATACTTCTGGCCCTTCTTTGGACACTGTGTTAACAACCCTCCAGACGAGCTTCAATGCCATACAACTCTCCTTCCGTGGCCTCCAACTGCTCTTAAATACAAGTAAAACTAAATGCATGCTCTTCAACCGATCGCTGCCTGCACCTGCCCGCCCGTCTAGCATCACTACACTGGACGGTTCTGACTTAGAATATGTGTATAACTACAAATACCTAGGTGTCTGGTTAGACTGTAAACTCTCCTTCCAGACTCACATAAAACATCTCCAATCCAAAGTTAAATCTATAATCGGCTTCCTATTTTGCCACAAAGCATCCTTCACTCATGCTGCCAAACATACCCTCGTAAAACTGACCATCTTACCGATCCTCGACTTTGGTGATGTGATTTACAAAACAGTCTCCAACACCCTACTCAACAAATTGGATGCAGTCTATCACAGTGCCAACCGTTTTGTCACCAAAGCCCCATATACTACCCACCACTGTGACCTGTACACTCTCGTTGGCTGGCCCTCGCTTTATACTCGTCGCCAAACCCACTGGCTCCAGGTCATCTACAAGACCCTGCTAGGTAAAGTCCCGCTTTATCTCTGCTCGCTCGTCACCATAGCTGCACCCACCTGTAGCACGCGTTCCACTTGTCATCCCCCAAAGCCAATTCCTACTTTGGCCGCCTTTCCTTCCAGTTCTCTGCTGCCAATGACTGGAACGAAATACACAAATCTCTGAAACTGGAAACACTTATCTCCCTCACTAGCTTTAAGCACCAGCTGTCAGAGCAGCTCACAGATCACTGCACCTGTACATAGCCCATCTATAAATAGCCCAAACAACTTCCTCATCCCCTACTGTATTTATTTATTTTGCTCATTTGCACCCCAGTATTTCTACTTTTCACACTCATCTACTGTCAAATCTACCATTCCAGTGTTTTTAATTGCTATATTGTATTTACTACGCCACCATGGCCTATGTATTGCCTTTACCTCCCTTTTCTCACCTCATTTGCTCACATTGTATATATACTTATTTTTCTACTGTATTATTGGCTGTATGTTTGTTTTTCTCCATGTGTAACTCTGTGTTGAACTGCTTTGCTTTATCTTGGCCAGGTCGCAGTTGTAAATGAGAACTTGTTCTCAACTTGCCTACCTGGTTAAATAAAGGTGAAATATATATATTTTTTTAAATGATCCCTGCTGTACTGGTTGATGATCTCTGCTGTACTGGTTGATGATCCCTGCTGCTGAATCTAGCTGATGATCCCTGCTGTACTGGTTGATGATCCCTGCTGCTGAATCTAGCTGATGATCCCTGCTGTACTGGCTGATGATCCCTGCTGTACTGGTTGATGATCCCTGCTGCTGAATCTAGCTGATGATCCCTGCTGTACTGGTTGATGATCCCTGCTGCTGAATCTAGCTGATGATCCTTGCTGTACTGGTTGATGATCCCTGCTGCTGAATCTAGCTGATGATCCCTGCTGTACTGGCTGATGATCCCTGCTGTACTGGTTGATGATCCCTGCTGTACTGGCTGATGATCCCTGCTGTACTGGTTGATGATCCCTGCTGCTGAATCTAGCTGATGATCCCTGCTGTACTGGTTGATGATCCCTGCTGTACTGGTTGATGATCCCTGCTGTACTGGTTGATGATCCCTGCTGCTGAATCTAGCTGATGATCCCTGCTGTACTGGTTGATGATCCCTGCTGCTGAATCTAGCTGATGATCCCTGCTGTACTGGTTGATGATCCCTGCTGCTGAATCTAGCTGATGATCCCTGCTGTACTGGCTGATGATCCCTGCTGTACTGGCTGATGATCCCTGCTGTACTGGTTGATGATCCCTGCTGTACTGGTTGATGATCCCTGCTGTACTGGTTGATTATATCTGCTATACTGGTTGATGATCTCTGCTGCTGAATCTAGCTGATGATCCCTGCTGTACTGGTTGATGATCCCTGCTGCTGAATCTAGCTGATGATCCCTGCTGTACTGGTTGATGATCCCTGCTGCTGAATCTAGCTGATGATCCCTGCTGTACTGGCTGATGATCCCTGCTGTACTGGCTGATGATCCCTGCTGTACTGGTTGATGATCCCTGCTGTACTGGTTGATGATCCCTGCTGTACTGGTTGATTATATCTGCTGTACTGGTCGATGACCTTTTTCAAATTCAGTGTACTTTCCACGTTGATTACATGTCGCAATACGTTGACAAATTACATTGAAACAACATTGATTCAACCAGTGTGTGCCCAGTGGGTTGGGACATGATTTCTACTACTGTAATTTAACCATTTTATTGTTCTGTAGGATGTCGGGAGTTTACTGTGGACCTGGGCATTTGTTCCCCAAAACCTCCTCACTAAACCCACTGTTCAATGTGACTTCCTCTGTCTGAGACCAAGGTTACTGTATGAGTAATGGTGGATATGGACCCGATGATGCTCCTCGGTCTCCCTATTTGATGTGTCCCATCACACTGAACAGAACAGAACAGACATTCTGTCCTTGGGCTCTGTAGAACGTCCTGTCTGTGTTGTGTAGACATGGATGTCAGCTCAGTCAACTGGGCTCCTGCCTAAAGACCCCCCCCACCCCCCCCACCCTCACACTGGAAAGACTTGGCAAATGCACCACCAGCCTGTGTTTGAGTTGATGTACTTGAAGTTCTAGTGTGTGTGTGTGTGTGTGTGTGTGTGTGTGTGTGTGTGTGTGTGTGTGTGTGTGTGTGTGTGTGTGTGTGTGTGTGTGTGTGTGTGTGTGTGTGTGTGTGTGTGTGTGTGTGTGTGAGAGAGATACAATTCCATATGGATAGACAAGATAAGGTTTTGTCACTCATCATTTGACCAATGGGGCCCCCTTCAGGTTAGGAGGCTGTACTATCACAGCTCTGCAAAGGCCCCAGATCAGATTGTGAAAGTATCAAAATGTAATCAGCAATTCAGATTCAACAGCAACAAAAAGAATCAGTAACTGGGGAATCATTAAAAAGAGCATAGATAAATGTCTACCAAACCGACTGTAACTGAACATTAATCAAACACAGGAGATTGAAGATCTTTCCGTTGAACAGAATAGTTATTTATTAATTCATTATACAGAGAAAATGGAAAGTAAGATGTTTTTGCTGACACAATAGGTTACCCACTACCCACACAAAATAGTGTATTTTATTATTATCCTCAAAGCAGTAGATTTGTAACCAAAGTTCGACCAGTAATGGTCAGTATCAGGGCTGGCTAATGTTGTCTAATCATATACATGGCTGTAACTTTAAAGACATTTAAATAGATATATGAAATACATTTTTCACTATGAAGGATTGGTGTTTATTGTAAACACGAGTAGCCTGCAACTAAATTGAATGAAATGTTATCGGGAACTCTGGATAATCGTGCACATCATTGAAGATTAAAAACGTGGTTGGATTGGAGGTGTTATCTGTGACACTGTCGTACAAGTCTGCACACCTCCCTAAAGGTTTGTCAGGGGGAATAATCCAGTCTGAGTGTCTCTGAGTGTCGTCTCCAACCAGAACCCTGACCAGGTACATGCACTACACCTCCCTAAAGGTTTGTCAGGGGAATAATCCAGCCTGAGTGTCTCTGAGTGTCGTCTCCAACCAGAACCCTGACCAGGTACATGCACTACACCTCCCTAAAGGTTTGTCAGGGGAATAATCCAGCCTGAGTGTCTCTGAGTGTCGTCTCCAACCAGAACCCTGACCAGGTACATGCACTACACCTCCCTAAAGGTTTGTCAGGGGAATAATCCAGCCTGAGTGTCTCTGAGTGTCGTCTCCAACCAGAACCCTGGCCAGGTACATGCACTACACCTCCCTAAAGGTTTGTCAGGGGGAATAATCCAGCCTGAGTGTCTCTGAGTGTCGTCTCCAACCAGAACCCTGGCCAGGTACATGCACTACACCTCCCTAAAGGTTTGTCAGGGGGAATAATCCAGCCTGAGTGTCTCTGAGTGTCGTCTCCAACCAGAACCCTGGCCAGGTACATGCACTACACCTCCCTAAAGGTTTGTCAGGGGGAATAATCCAGCCTGAGTGTCTCTGAGTGTCGTCTCCAACCAGAACCCTGACCAGGTACATGCACTACACCTCCCTAAAGGTTTGTCAGGGGGAATAATCCAGCCTGAGTGTCTCTGAGTGTCGTCTCCAACCAGAACCCTGACCAGGTACATGCACTACACCTCCCTAAAGGTTTGTCAGGGGGAATAATCCAGCCTGAGTGTCGTCTCCAACCAGAACCCTGGCCAGGTACATGCACTACACCTCCCTAAAGGTTTGTCAGGGGGAATAATCCAGTCTGAGTGTCTCTGAGTGTCGTCTCCAACCAGAACCCTGACCAGGTACATGCACTACACCTCCCTAAAGGCTTGTCAGGGGGAATAATCCAGCCTGAGTGTCTCTGAGTGTCGTCTCCAACAAGAAACCTGGCCAGGTACATGCACTACACCTCCCTAAAGGTTTGTCAGGGGAATAATCCAGTCTGAGTGTCTCTGAGTGTCGTCTCCAACCAGAACCCTGACCAGGTACATGCACTACACCTCCCTAAAGGCTTGTCAGGGGGAATAATCCAGCCTGAGTGTCTCTGAGTGTCGTCTCCAACCAGAACCCTGACCAGGTACATGCACTACACCTCCCTAAAGGTTTGTCAGGGGAATAATCCAGCCTGGGTGTCTCTGAGTGTCGTCTCCAACCAGAACCCTGACCAGGTACATGCACTACACCTCCCTAAAGGCTTGTCAGGGGGAATAATCCAGCCTGAGTGTCTCTGAGTGTCGTCTCCAACCAGAACCCTGACCAGGTACATGCACTACACCTCCCTAAAGGTTTGTCAGGGGGAATAATCCAGCCTGAGTGTCTCTGAGTGTCGACTCCAACCAGAACCCTGACCAGATACATGCACTACACCTCCCTCCCTAAAGGTTTGTCAGGGGGAATAATCCAGCCTGAGTGTCTCTGAGTGTCGTCTCCAACCAGAACCCTGGCCAGGTACATGCACTACACCTCCCTAAAGGCTTGTCAGGGGGAATAATCCAGCCTGAGTGTCTCTGAGTGTCGTCTCCAACCAGAACCCTGACCAGGTACATGCACTACACCTCCCTAAAGGTTTGTCAGGGGGAATAATCCAGTCTGAGTGTCTCTGAGTGTCGTCTCCAACCAGAACCCTGACCAGGTACATGCACTACACCTCCCTAAAGGCTTGTCAGGGGGAATAATCCAGCCTGAGTGTCTCTGAGTGTCGTTTCCAACCAGAACCCTGACCAGGTACATGCACTACACCTCCCTAAAGGTTTGTCAGGGGGAATAATCCAGCCTGAGTGTCTCTGAGTGTCGTTTCCAACCAGAACCCTGACCAGGTACATGCACTACACCTCCCTAAAGGTTTGTCAGGGGGAATAATCCAGTCTGAGTGTCTCTGAGTGTCGTCTCCAACCAGAACCCTGACCAGGTACATGCACTACACCTCCCTAAAGGTTTGTCAGGGGGAATAATCCAGCCTGAGTGTCGTCTCCAACCAGAACCCTGACCAGGTACATGCACTACACCTCCCTAAAGGTTTGTCAGGGGAATAATCCAGCCTGAGTGTCTCTGAGTGTCTCCAACCAGAACCCTGACCAGGTACATGAACCCTCCCTAAAGGTTTGTCAGGGGGAATAATCCAGCCTGACTACACTACACCTCCCTAAAGGCTTGTCAGGGGGAATAATCCAGCCTGAGTGTCTCTGAGTGTCGTCTCCAACCAGAACCCTGACCAGGTACATGCACTACACCTCCCTAAAGGTTTGTCAGGGGAATAATCCAGTCTGAGTGTCTCTGAGTGTCGTCTCCAACCAGAACCCTGACCAGGTACATGCACTACACCTCCCTAAAGGCTTGTCAGGGGAATAATCCAGCCTGAGTGTCTCTGAGTGTCGTTTCCAACCAGAACCCTGACCAGGTACATGCACTACACCCCCTAAAGGTTTGTCAGGGGAATAATCCAGCCTGAGTGTCTCTGAGTGTCGTTTCCAACCAGAACCCTGACCAGGTACATGCACTACACCTCCCTAAAGGTTTGTCAGGGGGAATAATCCAGTCTGAGTGTCTCTGAGTGTCGTCTCCAACCAGAACCCTGACCAGGTACATGCACTACACCTCCCTAAAGGTTTGTCAGGGGGAATAATCCAGCCTGAGTGTCGTCTCCAACCAGAACCCTGACCAGGTACATGCACTACACCTCCCTAAAGGTTTGTCAGGGGGAATAATCCAGCCTGAGTGTCGTCTCCAACCAGAACCCTGACCAGGTACATGCACTACACCTCCCTAAAGGTTTGTCAGGGGGAATAATCCAGCCTGAGTGTCGTCTCCAACCAGAACCCTGACCAGGTACATGCACTACACCTCCCTAAAGGTTTGTCAAGGGGAATAATCCAGCCTGAGTGTCTCTGAGTGTCGTCTCCAACCAGAACCCTGACCAGGTACATGCACTACACCTCCCTAAAGGTTTGTCAGGGGGAATAATCCAGCCTGAGTGTCGTCTCCAACCAGAACCCTGACCAGGTACATGCACTACACCTCCCTAAAGGTTTGTCAGGGGGAATAATCCAGTCTGAGTGTCGTCTCCAACCAGAACCCTGACCAGGTACATGCACTACACCTCCCTAAAGGTTTGTCAGGGGGAATAATCCAGCCTGAGTGTCTCTGAGAACCCTGACCAGGTACATGCACTACACCTCCCTAAAGGTTTGTCAGGGGGAATAATCCAGCCTGAGTGTCCAGAACCCTGACCAGGTACATGCACTACACCTCCCTAAAGGTTTGTCAGGGGGAATAATCCAGCCTGAGTGTCGTCTCCAACCAGAACCCTGACCAGGTACATGCACTACACCTCCCTAAAGGTTTGTCAGGGGGAATAATCCAGTCTGAGTGTCTCTGAGTGTCGTCTCCAACCAGAACCCTGACCAGGTACATGCACTACACCTCCCTATAGGTTTGTCAGGGGGAATAATCCAGCCTGAGTGTCGTCTCCAACCAGAACCCTGACCAGGTACATGCACTACACCTCCCTAAAGGTTTGTCAGGGGGAATAATCCAGTCTGAGTGTCATCTCCAACCAGAACCCTGACCAGGTACATGCACTACACCTCCCTAAAGGTTTGTCAGGGGGAATAATCCAGCCTGAGTGTCTCTGAGTGTCGTCTCCAACCAGAACCCTGACCAGGTACATGCACTACACCTCCCTAAAGGTTTGTCAGGGGGAATAATCCAGTCTGAGTGTCTCTGAGTGTCGTCTCCAACCAGAACCCTGACCAGGTACATGCACTACACCTCCCTAAAGGTTTGTCAGGGGGAATAATCCAGCCTGAGTGTCGTCTCCAACCAGAACCCTGACCAGGTACATGCACTACACCTCCCTAAAGGTTTGTCAGGGGGAATAATCCAGCCTGAGTGTCGTCTCCAACCAGAACCCTGACCAGGTACATGCACTACACCTCCCTAAAGGTTTGTCAGGGGGAATAATCCAGTCTGAGTGTCTCTGAGTGTCGTCTCCAACCAGAACCCTGACCAGGTACATGCACTACACCTCCCTATAGGTTTGTCAGGGGGAATAATCCAGCCTGAGTGTCGTCTCCAACCAGAACCCTGACCAGGTACATGCACTACACCTCCCTAAAGGTTTGTCAGGGGGAATAATCCAGTCTGAGTGTCTCTGAGTGTCGTCTCCAACCAGAACCCTGACCAGGTACATGCACTACACCTCCCTAAAGGTTTGTCAGGGGGAATAATCCAGCCTGAGTGTCGTCTCCAACCAGAACCCTGACCAGGTACATGCACTACACCTCCCTAAAGGTTTGTCAGGGGGAATAATCCAGCCTGAGTGTCGTCTCCAACCAGAACCCTGACCAGGTACATGCACTACACCTCCCTAAAGGCTTGTCAGGGGGAATAATCCAGCCTGGGTGTCTCTGAGTGTCGTCTCCAACCAGAACCCTGACCAGGTACATGCACTACACCTCCCTAAAGGTTTGTCAGGGGGAATAATCCAGCCTGAGTGTCTCTGAGTGTCGTCTCCAACCAGAACCCTGACCAGGTACATGCACTACACCTTCCTAAAGGTTTGTCAGGGGGAATAATCCAGTCTGAGTGTCTCTGAGTGTCGTCTCCAACCAGAACCCTGGCCAGGTACATGCACTACACCTCCCTAAAGGTTTGTCAGGGGGAATAATCCAGTCTGAGTGTCGTCTCCAACCAGAACCCTGGCCAGGTACATGCACTACACCTCCCTAAAGGTTTGTCAGGGGGAATAATCCAGTCTGAGTGTCGTCTCCAACCAGAACCCTGACCAGGTACATGCACTACACCTCCCTAAAGGTTTGTCAGGGGGAATAATCCAGTCTGAGTGTCGTCTCCAACCAGAACCCTGGCCAGGTACATGCACTACACCTCCCTAAAGGTTTGTCAGGGGGAATAATCCAGTCTGAGTGTCGTCTCCAACCAGAACCCTGACCAGGTACATGCACTACACCTCCCTAAAGGTTTGTCAGGGGGAATAATCCAGTCTGAGTGTCGTCTCCAACCAGAACCCTGACCAGGTACATGCACTACACCTCCCTAAAGGTTTGTCAGGGGGAATAATCCAGCCTGGGTGTCTCTGAGTGTCGTCTCCAACCAGAACCCTGACCAGGTACATGCACTACACCTCCCTAAAGGCTTGTCAGGGGGAATAATCCAGCCTGGGTGTCGTCTCCAACCAGAACCCTGACCAGGTACATGCACTACACCTCCCTAAAGGTTTGTCAGGGGGAATAATCCAGCCTGGGTGTCGTCTCCAACCAGAACCCTGACCAGGTACATGCACTACACCTCCCTAAAGGCTTGTCAGGGGGAATAATCCAGCCTGAGTGTCTCTGAGTGTCGTCTCCAACCAGAACCCTGACCAGGTACATGCACTACACCTCCCTAAAGGTTTGTCAGAGGGAATAATCCAGCCTGGGTGTCTCTGAGTGTCGTCTCCAACCAGAACCCTGACCAGGTACATGCACTACACCTCCCTAAAGGCTTGTCAGGGGGAATAATCCAGCCTGAGTGTCTCTGAGTGTCGTTTCCAACCAGAACCCTGACCAGGTACATGCACTTGAACCCTTGTGCATCAGCTGGGACGTGTCCTCTTCGTGAAAACAATGAGTATACGGCAAAGTAAGATCCTGTTTGGGGGTTTTAGGCTGGGTTTCTGTACAGCACTTTGTGACATCAGCTGATGTAAGAAGGGCTTTATAAATAAATTTGATTGAGTTTGAGTGTCTCGTTCTGGACTCGTTCATTCTACCAATATGAGAAAACGTACAACAAAAAGTTTGAAAGTGATTTATTTTTTACTGAAGTGCCACAGAGGATTTTATGGACAGTAAGGAAATAACAACTGACATCTTCAACTGGTTTAGACAAAATTGCCAGCTAGGGAGTTGAGCTTGGTAGTGAAATTCAAGTATCAATTTACACAACCTCTTGCTTTTATCTCCAATATTCTCCAGTAACAACATGATCTTAAGTTTCCATGAACCTTAACGTGAACATACTTTAACCATGGTCAGGTTGGTCCCTGTCTTCACATCCTTGTGGTCCCTGAATCTTGGAGACAGATTGACCAACTTTAAGAGGGAACCATTCATGTGTTCCCAGTGTGTCGGCACTAAGGTGTCACCTGGACAGAAGAGAGACAGTTTGGTATTTTAGTGAACAATTCATGACACAACAAATGCTGTCATTAAAAAAGTATCAATTCTGTACATATTCCTTCAGTACAGGCTCCTGAGTGGTGCAGCTGTCTATGGCACTGCATCTCAGTATAAGGGATGTCACTACAGTCCCTGGTTCAAATCCAGGCTGAGTCACATCCAGCTGTGATTGGGAGTCCCAAAGGACCGTGCACAATTGGCCCAGGGTCATCTGGATTTGGCTGAGGTAGGCTCTCATTGTAAATAAGAACTTATGCTTAACTGACTTGCATAGTTAAATAAAGACAAAATATTTATTTAAACTAATTATTTCAGATCTCACTGATGTAAATACTTATATTTATTTATACATTTAATTCATATAGATGAGAACATATAATAGTCACCTTTCAGTTATTTTCTCAATAACTCCATTTCTCTTCTGCCCTTTGTGTTGGAAGCTTTTCTGTACAGGACATTAGCCTCATTATCAACATTGTGGTCTTGGTTTTGCCATCCTCCCAGACTGCTCAACCGGTAGACTGATCGTCTGACGTTCTTTCCTTTCCACAACCATGTCCCTGATGATTCCGTCTGCAGTAAGCAAATCACGGCTCAGGCCCTCCAGACAGATCAGGGAGTCGGGGCTCTTCATCTCCAGGCGGATCCTGACAGTCAGCTCCCTCTGCATGGCCTGCAGCTGCTCCACATCCGCCTTGCTCAGCTGGCTGATGTGTGGGTCCTTGATGATTCTCTCAGTTTGCTCCTTCATGATAAGGTTTTCAACCCAGTGCCGGGTATGACTCACAGCCTGGGGGATCTCTGCACACAGCTGGAACACAGTTGGAGAAAACTCCTCCCCCTTAATGACAGAGTTCTCATTGCCAAAGCTTCCATCACTGGGTCCCATAAAGACGTCTATTGGGTGGAAGAAACATCAACAACATAATAAAACTTGTGTACATTTAGACGTCACATTGTCTTCTACCTCACACACTTTCATATTCACTGACCTTTGACCTTGGTGAAAACATTCTCCTTCATTCTCTCTTGTCCCCCTGGTAGCCGACTCATAACACTCACACACTTGTTCTCCAGTATGTAATCCTCCTACAGAAACACCACACATCCATGCTCCTTTATCGCCATGGATACAAATATGCTCTCCTGCTCTTGGAAGTACTTTCTTGCTCCAGACTTCATGATGGTGAGCTCATCAGTGCAGAAGGCAGCTGCCATCTTCTGAAAGAATCCCTTGGCCATCTTGACATAGAGACAGGCCCTTGAGAGGATGATTCTGAACCTTCTGGGTTCAAAACGGACATTCACCTCATCACACTTTTGGCAAAATTTATCCAGTTCTGACATTTTTTCTCCTGGATGAATTTAACTTGGACTTGACACAGACAGCCACGTCGACTTGTAAGTTGTTTTCAACAAAGTCCTCCAGAAAGGTCCAGACCTCTTTGACCGGGTCCAGAAAGGTCCAGACTTCTTTGACCGGGTCCAGAAAGGTCCAGACCTCTTTGACCGGGTCCAGAAAGGTCCAGACCTCTTTGACCGGGTCCAAAAAGCCAGAGACAATAATTCTGTCTCTGCTCTCTGGATGGAGCTTTATCACCACAGTTTTCCTCTTTGGGGAGTTGTATGTATCCACCAGGTGGCTGTTCAGATCCTTCCACCCAGGTATCGTCAACACATCCTGCTCCTCCACGACAAGGCTCTGCATGGACAGGGCAGTCTTCACCATCTGCTCTGCGTCAGTCAAGGATTTATCTGAGCTGCCAGTCAGAAGCACTTCTCCACCCTACATGCTATACACAGCACTGATG
This sequence comes from Oncorhynchus keta, assembly GCF_023373465.1. NCBI lineage: Eukaryota > Metazoa > Chordata > Actinopteri > Salmoniformes > Salmonidae > Oncorhynchus > Oncorhynchus keta. The sequence continues at coordinate 195,088 of NW_026287788.1, read as the reverse complement.
TGCCAAGCGCAAACAGGTCTTGGGACATCTCCATACTGTCCACTGACCTCAGGAAGTCCAGGATGTGAGGGTCGAGCTTCAGCTGCATCTTCCTCATTCTGAGCTTCCTCTCCAAGATCCAGTTCTGCACCTTGTTACACCTCTGCGACAAGACCTGAGAGAACCAGCTTCTTGGTGTCGTCTCTGTAAGAGAGACCCATATCTGCTGCGCTCTTCACCAGTCCTTCCTGCTGCAGGATGTAGAACATGGCAGGGGACACGTCCATCTCCTGTGAGACCCTGTCCCTCTGCCTCTGTATGTGACTCATGGCCCTCTTCATGAGGCTCTCCACCGACCGCCTGAGCCGCTTTGTGTCTTCAGCCAGGCCGGCCGCTGTCTGAGCCCTTCTGGATGCATCCATCAGCAGGACAGCATCCTCTTTCACCACCGAGCGGACTTCCTTCTCCACCGCCTCCCACACTGGGGCACTTCAACAACACTCAAAAAAGTTTACATATTGGGCCGTGATGTCATGGAAGACGTTCAAGGCTGTCACGACTCCCACTGACGGTGGCTCCTCTCGGCGGTCGTTGTGGCCGGTCTACTAGCCGCCACCGATCCCCTTTTCCTTTTCTGTTTGTTTGATCTTATTGGTTGCACCTGTCTCTTATTTTGTTTCTTGATTCATGTCCATTTAAGCCTGTTAGGCCGCCTATTGTTGTGCGGGATTGTTTTTCTGTTCGTCAGGTTGTGCGTGTTAATGTTCCTGTCCGTTTGTGCCCTGTGTTTGTGCGTTGTTTTGGGCGTTGTTTTGGGCGTTGGTTTTGGGAATCCTAATGAAGTCGGTTCCCCAGTATCCTCTGCTCTCTGCATCTGACTCTGCACCCACCACTCCTGGTGTTTGTGACAAAGGCATTCTGTTTCACTCCGTCAATGTGTTTTTGTTTTCATTAGTCCTTTTTGCTTCAGCGGGTTCGGTGGAGGGCTGAGCTTGACCTCAGCACTGGCAATGTCCACCTGACTGAAGGGGACCTTCATCTGGTCGTTGATGGTCTCTTCATGGAGAGGAATGACCATAAACAGGATGCAACCTCTCTGTGAAGGGTTCAGGCAGCTTCCACATTGGCCTGTTCTTGCCATACAAGACGTTGCCCAAGGACTCGTAGTACAGATATACGTTGACTTGGACTTTGCAAATTACATGGTTTTGATTTTTTTATTGTCTCCACAGCTGAAATGACATAGAAAACAGAGTAGCAAAGGCTGTGCAGAAACTAAACGCAAACGGTATGTTTAATTATGAGGAACCTTCTCCAGTACTACAGCAGTGCTATGAGGAACCTTCTCCAGTACTACAGCAGTGCTATGAGGAACCTTCTCCAGTACTACAGCAGTGCTATGAGGGACCTTCTCCAGTACTACAGCAGTGCTATGAGGAACCTTCTCCAGTACTACAGCAGTGCTATGAGGAACCTTCTCCAGTACTACAGCAGTGCTATGAGGAACCTTCTCCAGTACTACAGCAGTGCTATGAGGAACCTTCTCCAGTACTACAGCAGTGCTATGAGGAACCTTCTCCAGTACTACAGCAGTGCTATGAGGAACCTTCTCCAGTACTACAGCAGTGCTATGAGGAACCTTCTCCAGTACTACAGCAGTGCTATGAGGAACCTTCTCCAGTACTACAGCAGTGCTATGAGGAACCTTCTCCAGTACTACAGCAGTGCTATGAGGAACCTTCTCCAGTACTACAGCAGTGCTATGAGGAACCTTCTCCAGTACTACAGCAGTGCTATGAGGAACCTTCTCCAGTACTACAGCAGTGCTATGAGGAACCTTCTCCAGTACTACAGCAGTGCTATGAGGAAACTTCTCCAGTACTACAGCAGTGCTATGAGGAACCTTCTCCAGTACTACAGCAGTGCTATGAGGAAACTTCTCCAGTACTACAGCAGTGCTATGAGGAACCTTCTCCAGTACTACAGCAGTGCTATGAGGAAACTTCTCCAGTACTACAGCAGTGCTATGAGGAACCTTCTCCAGTACTACAGCAGTGCTATGAGGAACCTTCTCCAGTACTACAGCAGTGCTATGAGGAACCTTCTCCAGTACTAACAGCAGTGCTATGATTTTCTCTGTGTCATTACCTTCTCCAGTTGTGAAATAACTCACAGCAGTGCTATGAAGAACCTTCTCAACAGTAAAACAGACAAAAATAACAGCAGTGCTAATTAAATCTGGAAATCCTTCTCCAGTACAACAGCAGTGCTATACTGAGGAACCTTCTCCAGTACTACAGCAGTGCTATGAGGAACCTTCTCCAGTACTAGAGCAGTGCTATGAGGAACCTTCTCCAGTACTAAGCAGTGCTATGAGGACCTTCTCCAGTACTACAGCAGTGCTATGAGGAACCTTCTCAGTACTACAGCAGTGCTATGAGGAACCTTCTCAGTACTACAGCAGTGCTATGAGGAACCTTCTCCAGTACTACAGCAGTGCTATGAAAAGACAGTCCATCTCCTCCAGAAACCTTCTCCAGTACTACAGCAGTGCAATTAGAACCTTCTCAGTACTACAGCAGTGCTATGAGGAACCTTCTCTCAGTACTACAGCAGTGCTATGAGCAACCTTCTCCAGTACTTTTTAGTGCTATGCCTTCTCCAGTACTAGCAAAGCAGTGCTGAGGAACCTTCTCCAGTTACTACAGCAGTGCTATGGGAACCTTCTCCAGTACTACAGCAGTGCTATGAGGAACCTTCTCCAGTACAGCAACAGTGCTATGAGTTGAAAAGACTTCTCCAGTGCTACAGCAGTGCTATGACACCAACCTTCTCCAGTACTACAGCAGTGCTATTCTGAACCTTCTCCAGTACTACAGCAGTGCTATTTGGAACCTTCTCCAGTACACAGCAGTGCTATGAGGAACCTTTTTCTCCAGTACTACAGCAGTGCTACTGAGGAACCTTCTCCAGTACTACAGCAGTGCTATGAGGAACCTTCTCCAGTACTACAGCAGTGCTATGAGGAACCTTCTCCAGTACGACAGCAGTGCTATGAGGAACCTTCTCCAGTACTGAGTGCTATGAGGAACCTTCTCCAGTACTACAGCAGTGCTATGAGGAACCTTCTCCCAGTGCTAAGCAGTGCTAACCCACTCAACCTTCTCCAGTACTACAGCAGTTCCTATGAGGAACCTTCTCCAGTACTACAGCAGTGTAAAAACCTTCTCCAGTACTAAGGCAGTTAACCCACTGTTCTGACTTTGCTAAGCAGTTAACCCACCTTCTCCAGTACAAGGCAGTGCTAACCCCTTTCCAGTACAAGGCAGTGCTAACCCACTTTCTCCAGTAACAGCAGTTATGAGGAACCTTCTCCATACAAGCAGTGCTAACCCACTGTTCCCATACTAACAGTTATAGCTATGAACCCACTGTCTCCAGTACTACAGCAGTGCTAAGGACCTTCTCCAGAACAAGGCAGTTAACCCACTGTTCCCAGTGCTACAAGTGCTATGAGGAACCTTCTCCAGTACTTTCCAGCAGTGCTAGAGGAACCCACTTTCTCCAGTAACAGCAGTGAACCCACTGTTTCTCCAGTAACAGGCAGTGCTAAGGAACTTCTTCAGTACAAGGCAGTTAACCCACTGTTCTCCAGTGACTACAAGGCAGTTAAACCACTTTCCCTACAACAATGCTTAACCCACTGTTCAAAGTAACACAGCAGTTAACCCACTGTTCCCTGAACAAGGCAGTTAACCCACTGTCTCCCCTGAACAAGGCAGTTAACCCACTGTTCCCCTGAACAAGGCAGTTAACCCACTGTTCTTTGTACAAGGCAGTTAACCCAAATGAACAACAGTCAACCCAAATTCCCAGTAAATAAGGCAGTTAACCCACTGTTCCCCTGAACAAGGCAGTCATAAACTGTTCCCCAGTGAAATAACTGTTCAACAACAAGGCAGAATACTGTTTACCTGAAGATGTCTGACTTGTTCATCAACCTGAAAATGCAGTTAACCCACTGTTAACAACAACAGTTCAATTCAGTGTTTGAACAAATCAGTTAAATCATTCTGTTTGTTTTTGATATCAACAGTTAACCCACTGTTCCCCCTGAACAAGATACCCACTGTTTGGACACCATCAAACCCCACTGATTTAACAAGGCAGTTAATCCACTGTTGTGTCGAGGCAGTTAACCCCTGTTCCCTGAACAACCCAAGAACCCACTAGATGTCATCTGAACAAGTTAACTGGTAACTTTGAACAAGGCAGTTATACCCACTGTTCCCCTAACAAGGCAGTTAACTCATGGTGATTGGCATCTGGAACAAGGCTGTCCAACCCACTGTTCTTCTGTTGAACAATTAGACATCTTTTCCCATTGTTTTATTATTAACAAGGACAGAACCTATTGTTCCCCTGTCAAGGCAGTTAACCCATGTTCCACTCATTGTAACAAAAGCAACCCGCGATGACTTTTTATTGGTTAACCATATTAGTTAGCAAACAAGGCAGGGTAACCCACTTTCCAAAGCGTCATTGACAGATAGCACAACGGGTTATAACTGTTTGTTGACTTAAATAAATATCAAATAACCAAATTTCTTCAACAGGACAACCTTGATCATGTTGAAATAGATTTTCAGATCATCTTTGTCCAGTATCTATAACACCTGTGAAGGACTAGAGGTGCTGATGGGGACTGTGGACTAATAATACACCATTTACTAAAAATACACCTTTTATTTGGATTTTTGTACAACATTTACTACACATTGTCATTTTTACTCCACATAATACTGGGCACTTTACTAGTCATAATACTACACCAATATACTACACACCCCCTCACCATTTACTACACATAATAGGTAGCACTATTTACTAGAGTAATACTACACTATTTACCGGAAGGTTGCTACTTCAATTTACTGCAATAAACTACACTATTTACTACACATAATACTACACCATTTACTACACATAATACTACACATTAACCCACTGTTCCATTTACTACAAGGCAGTAATACTACTGTTCCCTTATAACACATAATACTACACTATTTACTATTTATGCTGCTCAACATAACGTCTCCAGTAGAAAACAGAACTTTATTGCGTGGCTTCCATGTGTAGGCTACACGCGACGGCTCGACGCGCATCCTACATCAATGAAATATTTTGTTGACTTTGAGAGAACTTAGAGTTGATTATTAAATTGCAACAAATGCAACAAGAAACGTTTAGGTTCATGAGTACATTTCAACATTTTCACTGGCATAATTATGTCTGTTTTTTCTGATGGCATTATATTCTTTTAAATATCATTTACGGTTTGAACAGGAATACTGGGTGGTACCGTACCGGGATGAAGGCACATTTCTGGGGAAGCTATTAAGCCCTACCTCAGACCCTGCTAAAGCTTTTCGACTTCTCTCCTGTAAGAAGGCCTCACACAGGTTCCTCAAAGCCAGGTTCATAGGTGGCTCCATTGAGGAACTTCCTCTGAAAACTGGACATTCTGGAGATTCCTTCCCTTTACACCATAGATCCAGACAGGCTTTGCAGACACTGTGTCTACAAAACAGAATGACAGGATCCTGGAATATGTCACAGGACAGATCTTCCTCCGGGAGAGATGATTTGAAAGCCATTTTCTCGCACAATGTGTCATCCCCTAAAGATTACTTTCACTTTTAACAACAATTTTTTAAAGACTTTCAATTTTAACAACCTCCACTTGTTTTCAACCAAACGTTGAGAAGCACTTGGTCACAGCTTTTATGCCTTTTGGTTTATGCAGTGGTTTATTATCTCTATATGTCTAAACAATCTCAGTCCCAGTGTACGTCAGATGGACTTGGTCACTGGAGAGCTGTCAAACTCCCTGAGTTGAACTTTATCAAGGGTGGGGTGTACAGTAACCTGCATAGATAGGCAGTCATTGCATGTGTGTTTCCTTGTACTATGCTTGATGGAGACAGAAGTCTTGTGGGGTCCAGAAGTCCTCACATGGATAGTAAAACAAGGACAATTCTGGTGGCATTTTGCAGGTCCCCACAAGGCAAAAATAGTATTTTAGGCTTAGGGGTTTGTTTGAGGGTTAGGTTGATGGGGTTAGAGGTTTGAGGTTAAGGTTAGGGTTAAGGTTAGTGACATGGGTACATGAAGGGTTTGGGAAAATAGGATTTTGAATGAAAATCAATTGTTTGGTCCTCACAAGGATAGTAAAACAAACACGTGTGTGTGTGTGTGTGTGTGTGTGTGTGTGTGTGTGTGTGTGTGTGTGTGTGTGTGTGTGTGTGTGTGTGTGTGTGTGTGTGTGTGTGTGTGTGTGTGTGTGTGTGTGTGTGTGTGTGTGTGTGTGTGTGTGTGTGTGTGTGTGTGTGTGTGTGCTCCGCTCTAAACTTCTCTTTAAGGATGTAAGAACTTTCCACCACATGAGGGCGCACATTCACTGCCTCCTGGCAAGTGTAGACAGAATCAGGAGTGTACTGTATCCACACATACTCTGTAACATATCATATATACATATTATATCATGCAAATACTATTATAAACAATAATATAATATAGTATTGCAGTATGAACGAGTCACGCACACTCACAACAGGAGTTTAAAGTGTGCATCAAAATATTGGACTTTGTGTAAATTCCTCTGTCTGTTTTCTGTCTCTATATTGTCTGTCACTAGCAGCATCATTTCACCAGGTCACATTCTGACTGAGTAGATGTACTTGGTGAATAAAAAGTATTCTGATTCTGATTGGCTGTAGACAATGATCATAATACGCCCTCGTGTGGTGACAGGTTGTAACTTCAGGTGAACACCAGTTAGTTGTTACGTGTATGTGCGCACGCCCTTTGTCCTTGCGTAAATGTGTGTGTTCAGACAAGAGGAATCCCATAAGCTAAGTCTCTGTCGCCACAGCTGGCCCCTATGTCCCACAGACATGAGAGGGACCAGGAGAGAATTCTCCCGGGGGCTTAAGACAAAACACACGGCAAGCTGTAGACACAGGGACCACATGCCCTGACCTCCACCCCTCATGTATTGCTGTGTGTGTGCTCTCTGAGAGCCCACTAGTCCAACAGTTGCTGGGTGATGTCATGTCGTCCGGCAAAATACTGCGCTACATTTTTCTCCCAGGCTTCCCAGTGCTTTGTTGTACTGGGTTGGAAGAGGGTGGCAGGCAGGCAGCGAGAGAGAGAGGCAGCTGATATCTCTGTTACTCCCCGGGTTTAGCCAGTGTTCGAAGGTGTTCCGCATGTGGAATGTTGAGACTGGTGGGGGGATGTATGTTGGTGGGGCCACGCGAAGGGGTGAACGTGAGGGAAAGGCAACAGAGAGAGGGGGAAGGAGGAGTGGGAAGGCCAGGCAGAGAATGAGAGAGGGAGGGAGAGAAAGAGAAAGAAAAGAGAGCTTGATCTTTTGATGCAGTGAAGACGGGAAGTTGTGACATTTCATACCAGGAAGACACAAAGCTGACTTCTTACATTAGAACACCAACAGGAAGACACAAAGCTGACTTCTTACATTAGAACACCAACAGGAAGACATAAAGCTGACTTCTTACATTAGAACACCAACAGGAAGACACAAAGCTGACTTCTTACATTAGAACACCAACAGGAAGACATAAAGCTGACTTCTTACATTAGAACACCAACAGGAAGACACAAAGCTGACTTCTTACATTAGAACACCAACAGGAAGACACAAAGCTGACTTCTTACATTAGAACACCAACAGGAAGACACAAAGCTGACTTCTTACATTAGCAGAACACCAACAGGAAGACATAAAGCTGACTTCTTACATTAGAACACCAACAGGAAGACATAAAGCTGATTTCTTACATTAGAACACCAACAGGAAGACATAAAGCTGACTTCTTACATTAGAACACCAACAGGAAGACATAAAGCTGACTTCTTACATTAGAACACCAACAGGAAGACATAAAGCTGAGTTCTTACATTAGAACACCAACAGGAAGACATAAAGCTGACTTCTTACATTAGAACACCAACAGGAAGACATAAAGCTGATTTCTTACATTAGAACACCAACAGGAAGACATAAAGCTGACTTCTTACATTAGAACACCAACAGGAAGACATAAAGCTGACTTCTTACATTAGAACACCAACAGGAAGACACAAAGCTGACTTCTTACATTAGAACACCAACAGGAAGACATAAAGCTGACTTCTTACATTAGAACACCAACAGGAAGACACAAAGCTGAGTTCTTACATTAGAACACCAACAGGAAGACATAAAGCTGACTTCTTACATTAGAACACCAACAGAAAGACACAAAGCTGACTTCTTACATTAGAACACCAACAGAAAGACATAAGCTGACTTCTTACATTAGAACACCAACAGAAAGACACAAAGCTGAGTTCTTAAAGCTGTAATTGATCTTGGAATGTACTACTGAGCCTAATCTCTTCCATGCTACTCCTCCGTGCTCGGAGAGAGATTGGGAGACAGATTTAGGGAATGAGATGGGATATTCCAAATGCCCAGACTTGTTACCCAAAATGATCATATGGCACACCATACTTGGAAGCAAGTTGTTGACATACCAAAAGCCTTGAAACATGCACAGAAGGGGGATGAGGAAAATACAAGAAAGATTGAGAAAGGAGATAAGCAGGGAAAGAGAGAGAGAGAGAGAGAGAGAGAGAGAGAGAGAGAGAGAGAGAGAGAGAGAGAGAGAGAGAGAGAGAGAGAGAGAGAGAGTCATGAGAGAGAGAGAGAAAGAGAGAATTGAGAGAATTACCTCTGAGATCTTTAGATTGACTCCAGTATTAAGAACCACCTCTGTGGCCTGCATTGTGTCCACTTGTAAATTGCTGTCATGACTCATGTCACACAGGTGAAACCTCTTACTCCATAATTGATCCTGAGAATCTACCTAAAATATCTTTATTATTGACTCATGTGTCCATTAAGAACCACCTCTGTGGCCTGCATTGTGTCCACTCCAGTGTAAATTACACTCTGTAAATTACACCTCTGTGTCTGGCCTGCATTGTGTCCACTCCAGTGTAAATTACACCTCTGTATCTGTGTCTGGCCTGCATTGTGTCCACTCCAGTGTAAATTACACCTCTGTATCTGGCCCTGCATTGTGTCCACTCCAGTGTAAATTACACCTCTGTATCTGTGGCCTCTGGTCCACTGTGTAAATTACACCTCTGTGTCTGGCCTGCATTTGTCCACTCCAGTGCAAATTACACCTCCACTCCAGTGTAAATTACACCTCTGTATCTGTGTCTGGCCTGCATTGTGTCCACTGGCCAGTGTAAATTACACCTCTGTATCTGTGTCTGGCCTGCATTGTGTCCACTCCAGTGTAAATTACACCTCTGTATCTGTGTCTAGCCTGCATTGTGTCCACTCCAGTGTAAATTACACCTCTGTGTCTGGCCTGCATTGTGTCCACTCCAGTGTAAATTACACCTCTGTATCTGTATCTGGCCTGCATTGTGTCCACTCCAGTGTAAATTACACCTCTGTATCTGTGTCTGGCCTGCATTGTGTCCACTCCAGTGTAAATTACACTGTGTCTCTGTATCTGTGTCTGGCCTGCATTGTGTCCACTCCAGTGTAAATTACACCTCTGTATCTGTGTCTGGCCTGCATTGTGTCCACTCCAGTGTAAATTACACCTCTGTATCTGTGTCTGGCCTGCATTGTGTCCACATTGTGTCCAGTGTAAATTACACCTCTGTATCTGTGTCTGGCCTGCATTGTGTCCACTCCAGTGTAAATTACACCTCTGTATCTGTGTCTGGCCTGCATTGTGTCCACACCAGTGTAAATTACACCTCTGTATCTGTGTCTGGCCTGCATTGTGTCCACTCCAGTGTAAATTACACCTCTGTATCTGTGTCTGGCCTGCATTGTGTCCACTCCAGTGTAAATTACACCTCTGTATCTGTGTCTGGCCTGCATTGTGTCCACTCCAGTGTAAATTACACCTCTGTATCTGTGTCTGGCCTGCATTGTGTCCACTCCAGTGTAAATTACACCTCTGTATCTGTGTCTGGCCTGCATTGTGTCCACTCCAGTGTAAATTACACCTCTGTATCTGTGTCTGGCCTGCATTGTGTCCACTCCAGTGTAAATTACACCTCTGTATCTGTGTCTGGCCTGCATTGTGTCCACTCCAGTGTAAATTACACCTCTGTGTCTGGCCTGCATTGTGTCCACTCCAGTGTAAATTACACCTCTGTATCTGTGTCTGGCCTGCATTGTGTCCACTCCAGTGTAAATTACACCTCTGTATCTGTGTCTGGCCTGCATTGTGTCCACTCCAGTGTAAATTACACCTCTGTATCTGTGTCTGGCCTGCATTGTGTCCACTCCAGTGTAAATTACACCTCTGTATCTGTGTCTGGCCTGCATTGTGTCCACTCCAGTGTAAATTACACCTCTGTATCTGTGTCTGGCCTGCATTGTGTCCACTCCAGTGTAAATTACACCTCTGTGTCTGGCCTGCATTGTGTCCACTCCAGTGTAAATTACACCTCTGTATCTGTGTCTGGCCTGCATTGTGTCCACACCAGTGTAAATTACACCTCTGTATCTGTGTCTGGCCTGCATTGTGTCCACTCCAGTGTAAATTACACCTCTGTGTCTGGCCTGCATTGTGTCCACTCCAGTGTAAATTACACCTCTGTATCTGTATCTGGCCTGCATTGTGTCCACTCCAGTGTAAATTACACCTCTGTATCTGTGTCTGGCCTGCATTGTGTCCACTCCAGTGTAAATTACACCTCTGTATCTGTATCTGGCCTGCATTGTGTCCACTCCAGTGTAAATTACACCTCTGTATCTGTATCTGGCCTGCATTGTGTCCACTCCAGTGTAAATTACACCTCTGTATCTGTGTCTGGCCTGCATTGTGTCCACTCCAGTGTAAATTACACCTCTGTATCTGTGTCTGGCCTGCATTGTGTCCACTCCAGTGTAAATTACACCTCTGTGTCTGGCCTGCATTGTGTCCACTCCAGTGTAAATTACACCTCTGTATCTGTATCTGGCCTGCATTGTGTCCACTCCAGTGTAAATTACACCTCTGTGTCTGTGTCTGGCCTGCATTGTGTCCACTCCAGTGTAAATTACACCTCTGTATCTGTGTCTGGCCTGCATTGTGTCCACTCCAGTGTAAATTACACCTCTGTGTCTGGCCTGCATTGTGTCCACTCCAGTGTAAATTACACCTCTGTATCTGTGTCTGGCCTGCATTGTGTCCACTCCAGTGTAAATTACACCTCTGTATCTGTATCTGGCCTGCATTGTGTCCACTCCAGTGTAAATTACACCTCTGTATCTGTGTCTGGCCTGCATTGTGTCCACACCAGTGTAAATTACACCTCTGTATCTGTGTCTGGCCTGCATTGTGTCCACTCCAGTGTAAATTACACCTCTGTATCTGTGTCTGGCCTGCATTGTGTCCACTCCAGTGTAAATTACACCTCTGTATCTGTATCTGGCCTGCATTGTGTCCACTCCAGTGTAAATTACACCTCTGTATCTGTGTCTGGCCTGCATTGTGTCTACTCCAGTGTAAATTACACCTCTGTATCTGTGTCTGGCCTGCATTGTGTCCACTCCAGTGTAAATTACACCTCTGTACCTGTGTCTGGCCTGCATTGTGTCTACTCCAGTGTAAATTACACCTCTGTATCTATGTCTGGCCTGCATTGTGTCTACTCCAGTGTAAATTACACCTCTGTATCTGTGTCTGGCCTGCATTGTGTCTACTCCAGTGTAAATTACACCTCTGTGTCTGTGTCTGGCCTGCATTGTGTCCACTCCAGTGTAAATTACACCTCTGTATCTATGTCTGGCCTGCATTGTGTCTACTCCAGTGTAAATTACACCTCTGTGTCTGTGTCTGGCCTGCATTGTGTCTACTCCAGTGTAAATTACACCTCTGTATCTGTGTCTGGCCTGCATTGTGTCCACTCCAGTGTAAATTACACCTCTGTGTCTGTGTCTGGCCTGCATTGTGTCCACTCCAGTGTAAATTACTGGGCAGTGTTGAGCGATGAGATTTTAAACTTCCCCATCTTTCCATAAGATGACGAATCCTGAGTGAACGCAGATCTCATCAGATTGATGAGGAACCCAAGAGCATGCTGGGAAAGGAGCCTCAGTGCTATTAAGGCAGGTCTTCACTGTTCTTCACTGACTCCAATAGGAGCTGGAGGAAAGACCTGGAGAACAGGTTGGAGACAACGCTGTCCAGCAACAGCTCCTGTTTACAAACAGCTCCTGTCCAGCAACAGCTCCGGTCCAGCAACAGCTCCTGTCCAGCAACAGCTCCTGTTTACAAACAGTTCCTGTCCAGCAACAGCTCCTGTTTAAAAACAGCTCCTGGTCTACACAATGCTGATTAAAAACAGCTCCTGATCTACACAATGCTGTTTAAAAACAGCTCCTGGTCTACACAATGCTGATTACAAACAGCTCCTGGTCTACACAATGCTGATTACAAACAGCTCCTGGTCTACACAATGCTGATTAAAAACAGCTCCTGGTCTACACAATGCTAATTAAAAACAGCTCCTGGTCTACACAATGCTGATTACAAACAGCTCCTGGTCTACACAATGCTGATTACAAACAGCTCCTGGTCTACACAATGCTGATTCAAGTAGCTATCAGAGTTTAGAACACCACACCCCTGGAACTGCAATGTGATTTTACATTAAAGACCTGTGTGTGTTGTGGTCTGTCTGTCTGTCTGTCTGTCTGTCTGTCTGTCTGTCTGTCTGTGTGCATGTGCATACGTACGTGCATGACTGTCTGTCTGTCTGTGTGCATGCGTGCCTGTCTGTCTGTGTGCATGTGCATGCCTGTCTGTCTGTCTGTCTGTGTGCATGTGCATGCGTGCCTGTGTCTCTCTTCTCTGAGGCAGTGGGTCACAGCTGACACTGTAAACTCATTGACCACCCATACATCACATTCCTGCCCCCCTACCGTGAGTTATGAATGAGGTCCTGAGTGGTCCCCCCCTGAATATACATCCCAGTAGCAGGCAGGCCCCAGTGATTAATCATACTTTGGTTCCTCTCCCCAGCTGGATCTTTTTCCCCTCTCTGTTGACATGGCTTCCACTGGCACCACTTCCCACCTAGACTCCTAACTGAGCCCCTAGACAGCCTACTAATGTCAGCCGGGCCAGACAGGAATGCTCCTCTGTTTTCCTTGACCTCTTTTTCCCCTTCTTCGACAAGTCATTAACAGTGAGGCGACGCCCTCCTCGTGTGTAAGAATGTTTTTTTCGTTGTGTCGTGGCATGGTCCGGGTTGAACAAGAATTGGGATTTGAGGGGTTGGAGAACTCAGAGTCTGGAGGGATGATGATGAAGATCAGACGTGATGTGTGGCTGTTGTTGATGATATGTGGAGATACCATCTATATTTAATTCTCTTCTCACCTCTGTAACTCTTTATCTGTAAATTAAAATGTCTTCTCAGTCAACTTTCCTGGTAAATTAAATTGTCTTCTCAGTCAACTTTCCTGGTAAATTAAATTGTCTTCTCAGTCAACTTTCCTGGTAAATTAAATTGTCTTCTCAGTCAACTTTCCTGGTAAATTAAAATGTCTTCTCAGTCAACTTTCCTGGTAAATTAAATTGTCTTCTCAGTCAACTTTCCTGGTAAATTAAATTGTCTTCTCAGTCAACTTTCCTGGTAAATTAAAATGTCTTCTCAGTCAACTTTCCTGGTAAATTAAATTGTCTTCTCAGTCAACTTTCCTGGTAAATTAAATTGTCTTCTCAGTCAACTTTCCTGGTAAATTAAATTGTCTTCTCAGTCAACTCTCCTGGTAAATTAAATTGTCCTCTCAATCAACTTTCCTGGTAAATTAAATTGTCCTCTCAATCAACTTTCCTGGTAAATGAAATTGTCTTCTCAGTCAACTCTCCTGGTAAATTAAATTGTCTTCTCAGTCAACTCTCCTGGTAAATTAAATTGTCTTCTCAGTCAACTTTCCTGGTAAATTAAATTGTCTTCTCAGTCAACTCTCCTGGTAAATTAAATTGTCCTCTCAATCAACTTTCCTGGAAAATTAAAATGTCTTCTCAATCAACTTTCCTGGTAAATGAAATTGTCTTCTACTTAGGTAGCTTGGGTTTCACTGTTGGTTTGTGAGTGTTTGTGTCTGTGTGAGTGTCTGTCGCCACACGGTACTGTTTCGGTTTCGTTCATGTTCACATTTATTGTTTTGTATTTTATAGTGTTCAGTTTATTTATTAAAGTAATCATCATGAACACTTACCACGCTGCATCTTGGTCTGGTCCTTACTCCTCTTCAGACGAAGAGGAGATCTGCGTTACACTGGTAAATTAAACTGTCTTCTCAGTCAACTTTCCTGGTAAATTAAACTGTCTTCTCAGTCAACTTTCCTAGTAAATTAAATTGTCCTCTCAGTCAACTTTCCTGGTAAATTAAACTGTCTTCTCAGTCAACTTTCCTGGTAAATTAAATTGTCTTCTCAGTCAACTTTCCTGGTAAATTAAACCTCTTCTCAGGTAAATTAAACTCTCTTCTCAGTCAACTTTCCTGGTAAATTAAATTGTCTTCTCAGTCAACTTTCCTGGTAAATTAAACTGTCTTCTCAGTCAACTTTCCTGGTAAATTAAACTGTCTTCTCAGTCAACTTTCCTGGTAAATTAAACTGTCTTCTCAGTCAACTTTCCTGGTAAATTAAATTGTCTTCTCAGTCAACTTTCCTGGTAAATTCAATTGTCCTCTCAGTCAACTTTCCTAGTAAATTCAATTGTCTTCTCAGTCAACTTTCCTAGTAAATTCAATTGTCTTCTCAGTCAACTTTCCTAGTAAATTCAATTGTCCTCTCAGTCAACTTTCCTGGTAAATTAAATTGTCTTCTCAGTCAACTTTCCTGGTAAATTAAATTGTCTTCTCAGTCAACTCCTGGTAAATTAAATTGTCTTCTCAGTCAACTTTCCTGGTAAATTAAATTGTCTTCTCAGTCAACTTTCCTGGTAAATTAAATTGTCTTCTCAGTCAACTTTCCTGGTAAATTAAATTGTCTTCTCAGTCAACTTTCCTGGTAAATGAAATTGTCTTCTCAGTCAACTTTCCTGGTAAATTAAATTGTCTTCTCAGTCAACTTTCCTGGTAAATTAAATTGTCTTCTCAGTCAACTTTCCTGGTAAATTAAACTGTCTTCTCAATCAACTTTCCTGGTAAATTAAATTGTCTTCTCAGTCAACTTTCCCTGGTAAATTAAATTGTCTTCTCAGTCAACATTCCTGGTAAATTAAAATGTCTTCTCAGTCAACTTTCCTGGTAAATTAAATTGTCCTCTCAATCAACTTTCCTGGTAAATTAAAATGTCTTCTCAGTCAACTTTCCTGGTAAATGAAATTGTCTTCTCAGTCAACTTTCCTGGTGAATTAAGGGTTAAATAAATCAAATGGAGCGATAAAGAGCATGTGTTTTTAGAGGTGTTCTAGGTTTTGAGACTGTTTAAGTGTTTTGAGACTGTTTTTAAATGTTTGGGTGCTGAGTTGATCTTATCATTTAATCTAAGTCAAATATTGTTTGAGAGGGCAGGGACACTTTGAGGTATATATAGAGAGAGAGGTAGAGAGAGAGAGAGGTACAGAGAGAGAGGTAGAGAGAGAACATACTTTTCCCTAATATATTTTACTTAACCCTCCAAAGTCCATGGAATACCAATTGGTCAACATATTGCACAGGCTCAATCAAATTCATTTTCACTCTTTAACCATAGAACAGTGTTACTGTATACAGGCCAATACTTCTACATCGCCCATTTGGCCATCATTATACATGAAATAATGAGATTAAACCGTTTGGAATCTATGGAAAGTTACTTTTAGAAGCGTAGCATTGAAAGCAGTGGGGTGCGAGCAGGCTCCTCAGCAGCTCTCTGTTGGCTGAGTAGTGGTAGTTGTTACGCTAGCAGCTTGTGGCTAAGCTGGCTCCACAGCCTAGGGGAATGTCTGGCTACAGTGGCAAAACCATTTATTTACAGACACTTCCAGAGTTGAGGTCTAACACCCATAGCCAAAGTGCAACCCTCTTAGTGTGTGTGTGTGTGTGTGTGTGTGTGTGTGTGTGTGTGTGTGTGTGTGTGTGTGTGTGTGTGTGTGTGTGTGTGTGTGTGTGTGTGTGTGTGTGTGTGTGTGTGTGTGTGTGTGTGTGTGTGCGTGCGTGCGTGCGTGCGTGCGTGCGTGCGTGCGTGCGTGCGTGCGTGCGTGTGTGAGTCAGAGAGAGAGAGACGGCTGTGTGTGAACAGGGAAGCATGGAGTCAATCTCTTTGATCACCCTTTACACACAAAAACATCACCCTTCACTGTGAGGTCAAATCTAACAGCCTTGTAGAGTTCGTATTAGAGTGTGTTTTAAATAGAGAGAAAGCTCCCTTCTTCACTGTGAGGTCATATCTAACAGCCCTGTAGAGGTCCTATTACAGTCTGTTTTAAATAGAGAGAAAGCTCCCTTCTTCACTGTGAGGTCATATCTAACAGCCTTGTAGAGTTCCTATTATAGTCTGTTTAAATAGAGATAAAGCTCCCTTCTTCACTGTGAGGTCATACAGTATCTAACAGCCTTCTTCACTGTGAGGTCATACAGTTCCAGCCTATTCCAGTCTGTTTTAATAGAGATAAATCTCCCTTCTTCACTGTGAGGTCATATAGTATCTAACAGCCTTGTAGAGTTCCTATTATAGTCTGTTTTAAATAGAGATAAATCTCCCTTCTTCTCTGTGAGGTCATATATCTAACAGCCTTGTAGAGTTCCTATTCCAGTCTGTTTTAAATAGAGATAAATCTCCCTTCTTCACTGTGAGGTCATATCTAACAGCCTTGTAGAGTTCCTATTCCAGTCTGTTTTAATAGAGATAAATCTCCCTTCTTCAGAGGTCAAGCTCCCTTGTAGAGTTCTTTCAGTCTGTTTTAATAGAGATAAATCTCCCTTCTTCACTGTGAGGTCATATCTAACAGCCTTGTAGAGTTCCTATTCCAGTCTGTTTAAATAGAGATAAATCTCCCTTCTTCACTGTGAGGTCATATCTAACAGCCTTGTAGAGTTCCTATTCTGTTTTAAAAATAGATAGTCCCTTCTTCACTGTGAGGTCATAAACAGCCTTGTAGAGTTCCTATTCCAGTCTGTTTTAATAGAGATAAATCTCCCTTCTTCACTGTGAGGTCATACAGTATCTAACAGCCTTGTAGAGTTCCTATTCCAGTCTGTTTTAATAGAGATAAATCTCCCTTCTTCACTGTGAGGTCATATCTAACAGCCTACAGTCTGTTTTATCTTCTTCAACAGCCTTGTAGAGTTCCTATTCCAGTCTGTTTTAATAGAGATAAATCTCCCTTCTTCACTGTGAGGTCATATCTAACAGTGAGGTTCATTCCAGTCTGTTTTAAATAGTAAATCTAACAGCCTTGTAGAGTTCCTATTCCAGTCTGTTTTAATAGAGATAAATCTCCCTTCTTCACTGTGAGGTCATATCTAACAGCCTTGTAGAGTTCCTATTCCAGTCTGTTTTAAATAGAGATAAATCTCCCTTCTTCACTGTGAGGTCATATCTAACAGCCTTGTAGAGTTCCTATTCCAGTCTGTTTAAATAATAGATAAAATCTCCCTTCTTCACTGTGAGGTCATATCTAACAGCCTTGTAGAGTTCTAACTGTTTAAATAGCTCCCTTGTAGAGTTCCTATTCCAGTCTGTTTTAATAGAGATAAAGGTCATCCCTTCTTCAGTCTGTGAGGTCATACAGTCATATCTAACAGCCTTGTAGAGTTCCTATTCCAGTCTGTTTTAATAGAGATAAATCTCCCTTCCCTGTGAGGTCATAATCAACAACCTTGTAGAGTTCCTATTATAGTCTGTTTAAATAGAGATAAAGCTCCCTTCTTCACTGTGAGGTCATATCTAACAGCCTTGTAGAGTTCCTATTATAGTCTGTTTAAATAGAGATAAAGCTGCCTTCTTCACTGTGAGGTCATACAGTATCTAACAGCCTTGTAGAGGTCCTATTATAGTCTGTTTAAATAGAGAGAAATCTCACTTCTTCACTGTGAGGTCATATCTAACAGCCTTGTAGAGTTCCTATTATAGTCTGTTTTAAATAGAGATAAATCTCCCTTCTTCACTGTGAGGTCATATCTAACAGCCTTGTAGAGTTCCTATTCCAGTCTGTTTTAAATAGAGAGAAAGCTCCCTTCTTCACTGTGAGGTCATATCTAACAGCCTTGTAGAGGTCCTATTATAGTCTGTTTAAATAGAGAAATCTCCCTTCTTCACTGTGAGGTCATATCTAACAGCCTTGTAGAGTTCCTATTATAGTCTGTTTAAATAGAGATAAATCTCCCTTCTTCACTGTGAGGTCATATCTAACAGCCTTGTAGAGTTCCTATTCCAGTCTGTTTTAATAGAGATAAATCTCCCTTCTTCTCTGTGAGGTCATACACAGTATCTAACAGCCTTGTAGAGTTCCTATTCCAGTCTGTTTTAATAGAGATAAATCTCCCTTCTTCACTGTGAGGTCATACAGTATCTAACAGCCTTGTATTCTAACAATAGCCTTCTTCACTGTAGAGTTCCTATTCCAGTCTGTTTTAAATAGAGATAAATCTCCTTCTTCACTGTGAGGTCATATAGTATCTAACAGCCTTGTAGAGTTCCTATTCCAGTCTGTTTTAAATAGAGATAAATCTCCCTTCTTCACTGTGAGGTCATATCTAACAGCCTTGTGGAGGTCCTAGTCCAGTCTGTTTTAAAAATAGATAGAGCTCCTTCTTCCTGTGAGGTCATATCTAACAGCCTTGTAGAGTTCCTATTCCAGTCTGTTTTAATAGAGATAAATCTCCCTTCTTCACTGTGAGGTCATACAGTATCTAACAGCCTTGTAGAGTTCCTATTCCAGTCTGTTTTAATAGAGATAAATCTCCCTTCTTCACTGTGAGGTCATATCTAACAGCCTTGTAGAGTTCCTATTCCAGTCTGTTTTAAATAGAGATAAATCTCCCTTCTTCACTGTGAGGTCATATCTAACAGCCTTGTAGAGTTCCTATTCCAGTCTGTTTTAAATAGAGATAAATCTCCCTTCTTCACTGTGAGGTCATATCTAACAGCCTTGTAGAGTTCCTATTCCAGTCTGTTTTAAATAGAGAGAAAGCTCCCTTCTTCACTGTGAGGTCATATCTAACAGCCTTGTAGAGTTCCTATTCCAGTCTGTTTTAATAGAGATAAATCTCCCTTCCTGTGAGGTCATAAGTATCTAACAGCCTTGTAGAGTTCCTATTCCAGTCTGTTTTAATAGAGATAAATCTCCCTTCTTCTCTGTGAGGTCATACAGTATCTAACAGCCTTGTAGAGTTCCTATTCCAGTCTGTTTTAATAGAGATAAATCTCCCTTCTTCACTGTGAGGTCATACAGTATCTAACAGCCTTGTAGAGTTCCTATTCCAGTCTGTTTTAATAGAGATAAATCTCCCTTCTTCACTGTGAGGTCATACAGTATCTAACAGCCTTGTAGAGTTCCTATTCCAGTCTGTTTTAATAGAGATAAATCTCCCTTCTTCACTGTGAGGTCATATAGTATCTAACAGCCTTGTAGAGTTCCTATTCCAGTCTGTTTTAAATAGAGATAAATCTCCCTTCTTCACTGTGAGGTCATATCTAACAGCCTTGTGGAGGTCCTAGTCCAGTCTGTTTTAAAAATAGATAGAGCTCCCTTCTTCCCTGTGAGGTCATATCTAACAGCCTTGTAGAGTTCCTATTCCAGTCTGTTTTAATAGAGATAAATCTCCCTTCTTCTCTGTGAGGTCATACAGTATCTAACAGCCTTGTAGAGTTCCTATTCCAGTCTGTTTTAATAGAGATAAATCTCCCTTCTTCACTGTGAGGTCATACATCTAACAGCCTTGTAGAGTTCCTATTCCAGTCTGTTTTAATAGAGATAAATCTCCCTTCTTCACTGTGAGGTCATACAGTATCTAACAGCCTTGTAGAGTTCCTATTCCAGTCTGTTTTAAATAGAGATAAATCTCCCTTCTTCACTGTGAGGTCATATCTAACAGCCTTGTAGAGTTCCTATTCCAGTCTGTTTTAAATAGAGATAAATCTCCCTTCTTCACTGTGAGGTCATATCTAACAGCCTTGTAGAGTTCCTATTCCAGTCTGTTTTAATAGAGATAAATCTCCCTTCCCTGTGAGGTCATAATCAACAACCTTGTAGAGTTCCTATTCCAGTCTGTTTTAATAGAGATAAATCTCCCTTCTTCTCTGTGAGGTCATACAGTATCTAACAGCCTTGTAGAGTTCCTATTCCAGTCTGTTTTAATAGAGATAAATCTCCCTTCTTCACTGTGAGGTCATACAGTATCTAACAGCCTTGTAGAGTTCCTATTCCAGTCTGTTTTAATAGAGATAAATCTCCCTTCTTCACTGTGAGGTCATACAGTATCTAACAGCCTTGTAGAGTTCCTATTCCAGTCTGTTTTAATAGAGATAAATCTCCCTTCTTCACTGTGAGGTCATATAGTATCTAACAGCCTTGTAGAGTTCCTATTCCAGTCTGTTTTAAATAGAGATAAATCTCCCTTCTTCACTGTGAGGTCATATCTAACAGCCTTGTGGAGGTCCTAGTCCAGTCTGTTTTAAAAATAGATAGAGCTCCCTTCTTCCCTGTGAGGTCATATCTAACAGCCTTGTAGAGTTCCTATTCCAGTCTGTTTTAATAGAGATAAATCTCCCTTCTTCTCTGTGAGGTCATACAGTATCTAACAGCCTTGTAGAGTTCCTATTCCAGTCTGTTTTAATAGAGATAAATCTCCCTTCAGACTGTGAGGTCATATCTAACAGCCTTGTAGAGTTCCTATTCCAGTCTGTTTTAATAGAGATAAATCTCCCTTCTTCACTGTGAGGTCATACAGTATCTAACAGCCTTGTAGAGTTCCTATTCCAGTCTGTTTTAAATAGAGATAAATCTCCCTTCTTCACTGTGAGGTCATATCTAACAGCCTTGTAGAGTTCCTATTCCAGTCTGTTTTAAATAGAGATAAATCTCCCTTCTTCACTGTGAGGTCATATCTAACAGCCTTGTAGAGTTCCTATTCCAGTCTGTTTTAATAGAGATAAATCTCCCTTCCCTGTGAGGTCATAATCAACAACCTTGTAGAGTTCCTATTCTAGTCTGTTTTAAAAAGTGATACATCTCCCTTCTTCTCTGTGAGGTCATACAGTATCTAACAGCCTTGTAGAGTTCCTTTTCCAGTCTGTTTTAAATCGAGATAAAGCACCCTTCACTGTGAGGTCATACAGTATCTAACAGCCTTGTAGAGTTCCTTTTCCAGTCTGTTTTAAATCGAGATAAAGCACCCTTCACTGTGAGGTCATACAGTATCTAACAGTCATTGCGCTGTGTGGTGTCTCCAGGATGGGCTGGTGGTTCTGCTATATGTGTGGCCAGCTCTCCATCCTCCTGTAGTATCACATCCACCACCTCACCACCAGCCTGCAGACTAAGTCTACACCACAAATGGCACTCTATTCCCTATATTCTACACTACCTCTGACTAGGGCCCCTCAGACTGGCTTACAAGACACACTATTGACTACTTTGTACACTACTCCTGACCAGGGCCCATCCCACAGACTTACAAGGTGAGGGAAAAAATATATCTATTTTATTTTTCCCGTGAGAGAAAATTACCAATCCAGTATTGAGTTTTCCAAGTAGCCCATTTGATCATAAATACACAGACGCACAAAGTAGAGTAGATTGACAGTCTGAGTTGAGGAGGCTGATAGCTGGCTATCTGGTCCTCTGCTTCCTCAGTCTGAGTTGAGGAGGCCGATAGCTGGCTATCTGGTCCCCTGCTTCCTCAGTCTGAGTTGAGGAGGCCGATAGCTGGCTATATGTTCCCCTGCTTCCTCAGTATGAGTTGAGAAGGCAGATAGTTGGCTACCTGTTCCCCTGCTTCCTCAGTATGAGTTGAGGAGGCAGATAGTTGGCTATCTGTTCCCCTGCTTCCTCAGTATGAGTTGAGGAGGCAGATGTGTCCCCTGCTTCCTCAGTATGAGTTGAGGAGGCCGATAGTTGGCTATCTGTTCCCCTGCTTCCTCAGTATGAGTTGAGGAGGCAGATAGTTGGCTATCTGTTCCCCTGCTTCCTCAGTATGAGTTGAGGAGGCAGATAGTTGGCTATCTGTTCCCCTGCTTCCTCAGTATGAGTTGAGGAGGCAGATAGTTGGCTATCTGTTCCCCTGCTTCCTCAGTCTGAGTTGAGGAGGCAGATAGTTGACTATCTGTTCCCCTGCTTCCTCAGTCTTCCCCCACTCCTTCTCACTCTGTCTGTCATAAGATGTGTCAGCAAAAACTCACTTGGCCTACAATGAACCATCAGGCCTACATTTCCCCATGTGAATTCTGTGTAGGAATGTTGTGAGTCTCTGCCTCGTGGTAGTGTTGGTACTGAGCGATGGTGGTATAGCGGTGAGCATAGTTGCCTTCTAAGCAGTCATCCTGGGTTTGATTCCTGCCATAGAAGGTTAATTTACATCAGGTGTTCCCAAACTGGGGAATGCCTTTGGGGGTACGCTAAATAAAAATATGATTCATATTAAAAATATATACAGTTGAAGTTCACATACACTTAAGCAAGTCATTAAAACTTGCTTTTCAACCACTCCACAAATGTCTTGTTAACAAACTATAGTTTTGACAAGTCGGATAGGACATCTACTTTGTGCATGACACAAGTCATTTTTCCAACAATTGTTTACAGAAAGATTATTTCACTTATAATTCACTGTATCACATTTCCAGTGGGTCAGAAGTTTACATACACGAATTTGACTGTGCCTTTAAACAGCTTGGAAAATTCCAGAAAAGTATGTCATGGCTTTAGAAGCTTCTGATAGGCTAATTGACATAATTTGAGTCAATTGGCAGTGTACCTGTATTTCAAGGCCTTCCTTCAAACTCAGTGCCTCTTTAATTGACATCATGGGAACATTTAAAGAAATCAGCCAAGACCTCAGAAAAACAATTGTAGACCTCCACAAGTCTGGTTCATCCTTGGGAGCAATTTCCAAACACCTGAAGGTACCACATTCATCTGTACAAACAATAGTACTCAAGTATAAACACCATGGGACCATACAGCCGTCATACCGCTCAGGAAGGAGACGCGTCTGTCTCCTAGAGATGAACGTACTTTGGTGTGGAAAGGTGCAAATCAATCCCAGAACAACAGCAAAGGACCTTGTGAAGATGCTGGAGGAAACAGGTACAAAAGTATCTATATCCACAGTAAAACGAGTCCTATATTGACATAACCTGAAAGGCTGCTCAGCAAGGAAGAAGCCACTGCTCCAAAACCGCCATAAAAAGCCAGACTACGGTTTGCAACTGCACATGGGAACAAAGAACATACTTTTTGGAGAAATGTCCTCTGGTCTGATGAAACAAAAATAGAACTGTTTGGCCATAATGACCATCGTTATGTTTGGAGGAAAAAGGGGGATGCTTGCAAGCCGAAGAACACCATCCCAACCGTGAAGCACGGGGGTGGCACATCATGTTGTGGGGGTGCTTTTCTGCAGGAGGGACTGGTGCACTACACAAAATAGATGGCATCAGGAGGTAGGAAAATGGTGTGGATATATTGAAGCAACATCTTAAGAAATCAGTCAGGAAGTTAAAGATTGGTTGCAAATGGCTTACAAATGGACAATGACCCCAAGCATACTTCCAAAGTTGTGGCAAAATGGCTTAAGGACAACAAAGTCAGTGTATTGGCCATCACAAAGCCCTAACCTCAGTCCTATAGAACATTTGTGGGCAGAACTGAAAAAGTGTGTGCGAGCAAGGAGGCCTACAAACCTGACTCAGTTACACCAACTCTATCAGCAGGAATGGGCCAAAATTCACCCAACTTATTGTGGGAAGCTTATGGAAGGCTACCCAAATGTTTGACCCAAGTTAAACAATTTAAAGGCAATGCTACCAAATACTAATTGAGTGTATGTAAACTT
This sequence comes from Oncorhynchus keta, assembly GCF_023373465.1. NCBI lineage: Eukaryota > Metazoa > Chordata > Actinopteri > Salmoniformes > Salmonidae > Oncorhynchus > Oncorhynchus keta. The sequence goes on along the minus strand of NW_026287788.1, from coordinate 171,021 downwards.
CTGAACCACAGGGAATGTGATGAAAGAAATACAAGCTGAAATAAATAATTCTCTCTACTATTATTCTGACATTTCACATTCTTAAAATAAAGTGGTGATCCTAAATGAGCTAAAACAAGGAATTTTTACTAGGATTAAATGTCAGGAATTGTGAAAAACTGAGTTTAAATGTATCTAGCTGAGGTGTATGTAAACTTCCCACTTCAACTGTATTTTTTTAATAGATATTTTTTTCTTCACATTTTCAAATAGTCCATTTATATTTTCCAAAGGGGACATACTTTTGAATGAGTATTTTTTCACGCCTGAGTGGCCTCGTTTCACTGTCAGAAATCAAATGAAACCATCTAGTGTGCTGCGAAATAACAACAGGTAGCCTATAAAAACAATTACCTTCCAATCAAATGAACCGTTACTCTCTCGCGGGAATTCCACTTATGTATGTAGCCAAACGTAGCTGCTGCTCATGTTGGTATCTGTACAGATGGCGCAAAAGCCATAGCGGAGTGGTAATGCGCGTGTAAGCAGTTGCTCCCGATGCCACTTGGGTACTCTGCAGCATCCACCGAGAGGCTCTTGCTGCCAAGGGAATGCCTGATAGCTTGAAAGACGTTTTGGACACTACAGTGAAAATGGTTAAGTTTGTTAAAGCAAGGCCCCTGAACTCTTGTGTATTTTCTGCACTATGCAATGATAAAGGCAGCGACCATGTAACACTTTTACAACATACAGAAGAGCGCTGGTTATCAAGGGGCAAAGTATTGACACGTTATTTTGAATTGAGAGACAAGCTTAAAGGTTTCTTTATACTGACCATCATTGTTACTTGTCTGGCCGCTTGCATGATGATGAGTTCCTCACACGACTGGCCTTTCTGGATGATGTTTTTTCTCGCCTGAAGGATCTGAATCAATAGTACAGGGACTCGCCGCAACTATATTCAATGTGCGGGACCAAATTGAGGCTATGATTAACAAGTTGGAGCTCTTCTCTGTCACCATTAACAAGGACAACACACAGGTCTTTCCATCATTGTTTGATTTTTTGTGTGCAAATGAACTCAAGCTTACGGACAATGTCAAAGCACCAGAGTGAGTTGGATACGCAATTACGCAGGTACTTCCCCGAAACGGATGACACAAACAACTGGATTCGTTACCACTTTCATGCCCTGCCTCCAGTCTACTTACCGATATCTGAACAAGAGAGCCTCAACGAAATTGCCACAAGCGGTTCTGTGAAAATTGAATTTCATCAGAAGCCACTGCCAGATTTCTGGATTGGGCTCAGAATATCCTGCCTTGGCAAATCACGCTGTTAAGACACTGAAGCCTTTTGCAACCACGTACCTATGTGAGAGTGGATTCTCGGCTCTCACTAGCATGAAAACTAAATACAGCCACAGACTGTGTGTGGAAAATGATTTAAGACTGAGACTCTCTCTAATACAACCCAACATTGCAGAGTTATGTGCCTCTTTCAAGCACAACCTTATTAACCTGTGGTGAGTTAATCACAGTTTTCGATGAACAAATAAGGTTTTATATGTAAGGTGGTTAAATAAAGAGCAACATGATGTATTACTATCATTATATTATTATTGGTGCCCTGGTCCTATAAGAACTCTTCTTACGAGTCGGGTTGTGGCAAAAACTCACACTCATTCTTATGTTTAATAAATGTATTGTATAGTGTGTGTGTGTGTGTGGCAGGCTTACAATGATGGGAAAAAAACAACATTTGAGAGTGTGCTGACCCTGGTGCTAGAGGGGGTACACAGCTGGAGTGTGCTGACCCTGGTGCTAGAGGGGGTACACAGCTGGAGTGCGCTGACCCTGGTGCTAGAGGGGGTACACAGCTGGAGTGTGCTGACCCTGGTGCTAGAGGGGGTACACAGCTGGAGTGTGCTGACCCTGGTGCTAGAGGGGGTACACAGCTGGAGTGTGCTGACCCTGGTGCTAGAGGGGGTACACAGCTGGAGTGTGCTGCTGACCCTGGTGCTAGAGGGGGTACACAGCTGGAGTGTGCTGACCCTGGTGCTAGAGGGGTACACAGCTGGAGTGTGCTGACCCTGGTGCTAGAGGGGGTACACAGCTGGAGTGCGCTGACCCTGGTGCTAGAGGGGGTACACAGCTGGAGTGCGCTGACCCTGGTGCTAGAGGGGGTACACAGCTGGAGTGCGCTGACCCTGGTGCTAGAGGGGCTGGAGTACCCTGGTGCAGCTGGAGTGTGCTGACCCTGGTGCTAGAGGGGGTACACAGCTGGAGTGTGCTGACCCTGGGCTAGAGGGGTACACAGCTGGAGTGTGCTGACCCTGGTGCTAGAGGGGGTACACAGCTGGAGTGTGCTGACCCTGGTGCTAGAGGGGGTACACAGCTGGAGTGTGCTGACCCTGGTGCTAGAGGGGGTACACAGCTGGAGTGTGCTGACCCTGGTGCTAGAGGGGGTACACAGCTGGAGTGTGCTGACCCTGGTGCTAGAGGGGTACACAGCTGGAGTGTGCTGACCCTGGTGCTAGAGGGGGTACACAGCTGGAGTGTGCTGACCCTGGTGCTAGAGGGGGTACACAGCTGGAGTGTGCTGACCCTGGTGCTAGAGGGGGTACACAGCTGGAGTGCGCTGACCCTGGTGCTAGAGGGGGTACACAGCTGGAGTGTGCTGACCCTGGTGCTAGAGGGGGTACACAGCTGGAGTGTGCTGACCCTGGTGCTAGAGAGGGTACACAGCTGGAGTGTGCTGACCCTGGTGCTAGAGGGGGAGCTGGAGGTTGAATGTTTGAGGACTATAAAAAGTTTGGGAAACATTGATTTACATGATATCCCTGATGTGAGATTATTGCAAGTTAAATATGAACAACTGTTTAACACTTTATAGAATGTTCTGCTTAAACCTGTGCAGTAACAATGTAACTGTACTTTTAAAAACATTGCCTTAACCTTTTATTAAAAACACTAAGATTAAATCAGATCATTCGGCGATAGCCGACACCACATAGCTGATGTGTTGGCAAGTGGAACAGTCAAATCGGTGAGCAGCAGCTCTTGTGATCATTGTCATGAAGCCACACCCACCACAAGTTGTGAACGAGAAAGTGTAGGAATGTATTAAACAAATGAATGAGGATTTGTATCAGCCTAACCCCCAGGTGTAGATTACATCTCACATTCCGGTGTTTCGAACTTGTAAACACGGCTGCATGAGATTTATCTTAATGCGACTCTGTGCAGCCAATGGCAATTTCCGCTTTAGGTATAATGCCAGGATACACTTGTGGATTTGACAGCTCTAATGCCGTTCCACCTCCGGCACCGCCTCAACAACCGCTGTGCTGATGTCGGCTAAAGCAGATCGGATTGAATCAAGCCTGAAGTTCTGTGCTAACAGTGCCCCCAGCTGGTTGTGCACTTAAACTGCATGATCCCGTGTTCTCTAAGTCTGAGACATGTTGGTTCTACATCTTCTTTTACATGAAAGTTCCACAACGTTGTGCCTTGCTGGACGCAGCTGTGGCCTCAGCTCACATCGGATGGGTAGCAGCAATATTCTTAACAGCAATCAAGTTGTTTCAGATTGGTGGTCAGAGACGGAAGACAACAAGACAAGAAGAATATTTAACCTTACTGTTCTTCTCACATTGAATACAGATTCAAATGTTTATCATCTATAATAATAAATATGTCATTTTGTAGACACTTGTATCCAAAGCGACTTACAGTAATGAGGGCACACTTTTTACATATGGGTGGTCCCGGGAATCAAGCAAACTACCCACATTTTGCAAGCACCATGACCTACCAACTGAGCTTCAGGCAGGACCACAGTTTAATGTTTTGTTCCTCCATCTCAGTGTGGAGTGTTTTGTTCCTCCATCTCAGTGTGGAGTGTTTTGTTCCTCCATCTCAGTGTGGAGTGTTTTGTTCCTCCATCTCAGTGTGGAGTGTTTTGTTCCTCCATCTCAGTGTGGAGTGTTTTGTTCCTCCATCTCAGTGTGGAGTGTTTTGTTCCTCCATCTCAGTGTGGAGTGTTTTGTTCCTCCATCTCAGTGTGGAGTGTTTTGTTCCTCCATCTCAGTGTGGAGTGTTTTGTTCCTCCATCTCAGTGTGGAGTGTTTTGTTCCTCCATCTCAGTGTGGAGTTTTGTTTCCATCTCAGTTCCTCCATCTCAGTGTGGAGTGTTTTGTTCCTCCATCTCAGTGTGGAGTGTTTTGTTCCTCCATCTCAGTGTGGAGTGTTTTGTTCCTCCATCTCAGTGTGGAGTGTTTTGTTGGACCTCCATCTCAGTGTGTTTTGTTCCTCCATCTCAGTGTGGAGTGTTTTGTTCTCTCTCATCTCAGTGTGGAGTGTTTTGTTCCTCCATCTCAGTGTGGAGTGTTTTGTTCCTCCATCTCAGTGTGGAGAGTGTTTTTTATTACTCCATCTCAGTGTGGAGTGTTTTGTTCCTCCATCTCAGTGTGGAGTGTTTTGTTCCATCTCAGTGTGAGTGTTTTGTTACTCCATCTCAGTGTGTTTTGAGTGTTTTTTGTTCCTCCATCTCCATCTCAGTGTGGAGTGTTTTGTTCCTCCATCTCAGTCTGTGGAGTGTTTTGTTCCTCCATCTCAGTGTGGAGTGTTTTGTTCCTCCATCTCAGTGTGGAGTGTTTTGTTCCTCCATCTCAGTGTGGAGTGTTTTGTTCCTCCATCTCAGTGTGGAGTGTTTTGTTCCTCCATCTCAGTGTGGAGTGTTTTGTTCCTCCATCTCAGTGTGGAGTGTTTTGTTCCTCCATCTCAGTGTGGAGTGTTTTGTTCCTCCATCTCAGTGTGGAGTGTTTTGTTCCTCCATCTCTCAGTGTGGAGTGTTTTGTTCCTCCATCTCAGTGTGGAGTGTTTTGTTCCCATCTCATCTCATCTCAGTGTGGAGTGTTTTGTTCCTCCATCTCAGTCTCAGTGGGAGTGTTTTTGTTCCTCCATCTCAGTGTGGAGTGTTTTGTTCCTCCATCTCAGTGTGGAGTGTTTTGTTCCTCCATCTCAGTGTGGAGTGTTTTGTTCCTCCATCTCAGTGTGGAGTGTTTTCAGTTGGAGTGTTTTGTTCCTCCATCTCAGTGTGGAGTGTTTTGTTCCTCCATCTCAGTGTGGAGTGTTTTGTTCCTCCATCTCAGTGTGGAGTGTTTTGTTCCTCCATCTCAGTGTGAGTGTTTTGTTCCTCCATCTCAGTGTGGAGTGTTTTGTTCCTCCATCTCAGTGGAGTGTTTTGTTCCTCCATCTCAGTGTGTTTTGTTCCTCCATCTCAGTGTTTTTATTACTCCATCTCAGTGGAGTCCTCCATCTCAGTGTGGAGTGTTTTGTTTCCTCCATCTCAGTGTGGAGTGTTTTGTTCCTCCATCTCAGTGTGGAGTGTTTTGTTCCTCCATCTCAGTGTGGAGTGTTTTGTTCCTCCATCTCAGTGTGGAGTGTTTTGTTCCTCCATCTCAGTGTGGAGTGTTTTGTTCCTCCAGTGTGTTCCTCCATCTCAGTGTGGAGTGTTTTGTTCCTCCATCTCAGTGTGGAGTGTTTTGTTCCTCCATCTCAGTGTTTTGTTCCTCCATCTCAGTGTGGAGTGTTTTGTTCCTCCATCTCAGTGTGTTTTGATCTCAGTGTGTTTTTTCCTCCATCTCAGTGTGGAGTGTTTTGTTCCTCCATCTCAGTGTGGAGTGTTTTGTGTGGAGTGTTTTGTTCCTCCATCTCAGTGTGGAGTGTTTTGTTACTCCATCTCAGTGTGGAGTGTTTTGTTCCTCCATCTCAGTCTCCATCTCAGTGTGGAGTGTTTTGTTCTCCATCTCAGTGTGGAGTGTTTTATTCCTCCATCTCAGTGTGGAGTGTTTTGTTCCTCCATCTCAGTGTGTGGTGGACTCAATACATTTCACCATGAAAGATAGTCCAATATCCAAGCGAGAGCGATTCTTGAAATACTTGACACAAACCTTCTGTAGCTCAGTTATTCTTGAAATAGTGGGTTGACACCCAAACCTGACTGTAAGTTCCCTGCTAAATGGCATTATTAAATATTAAATATATTACAATTTTTGAATTCCTTTTCTTCACTTGCGTTGGTGGTATAGTGGTGAGCATAGCTGCCTTCCAAGCAGTTGACCCGGGTTCGATTCCCGCCAACGCAGATGCTTTTAATTTTCACTGATCGCCGAAGGAGATTTTACACACGAAAATTGAAAACCCAGCGACATGGTTTGCATTCAAACAGCACTATTGAGTGGGTTGTTGTTCAAATCTGTAGGAGTTGAGGGGGAATTGAATCTCTGCAAGATCCATCACCGTGAGGAGAATGACATTCATATCCATCATTATGTATTTCTGTGTAGTACACATCAGGGACCCATGATGCAATTCTGTTACCGGATATAAATCCACTTCACCTTCCGTAGTTAAATAAACAAAGCCAAGGTGTCATGTTTTAGCTGACACCCTGTTCTCTCTGCTGTCATAGCTGACACCCTGTTCTTTCTGCTGTCATAGCTGACACCCCGTTCTCTCTGCAGTCATAGCTGACACCCCGTTCTTTCTGCAGTCATAGCTGACACCCTGTTCTTTCTGCAGTCATAGCTGACACCCTGTTCTTTCTGCAGTCATAGCTGACACCCTGTTCTTTCTGCAGTCATAGCTGACACCCTGTTCTTTCTGCAGTCATAGCTGACACCCTGTTCTTTCTGCAGTCATAGCTGACACCCTGTTCTTTCTGCAGTCATAGCTGACACCCCGTTCTTTCTGCAGTCATAGCTGACACCCCGTTCTCTCTGCAGTCATAGCTGACACCCTGCAGTCATAGCTGACACCCTGTTCTTTCTGCAGTCATAGCTGACACCCCCTGTTCTTTCTGCAGTCATAGCTGACACCCTGTTCTTCCTGCAGTCATAGCTGACACCCTGTTCTTTCTACAGTTAGCTGACTGCAGTCATAGCTGACACCCTGTTCTTTCTGCAGTCATAGCTGACACCCCGTTCTCTCTGCAGTCATAGCTGACACCCTGTTCTTTCTGCAGTCATAGCTGACACCCTGTTCTTTCTGCAGTCATAGCTGACACCCTGTTCTTTCTGCAGTCATAGCTGACACCCTGTTCTTTCTGCAGTCATAGCTGACACCCCGTTCTTTCTGCAGTCATAGCTGACACCCTGTTCTTTCTGCAGTCATAGCTGACACCCCGTTCTTTCTGCAGTCATAGCTGACACCCGTGCAGTCATAGCTGACACCCGTTCTTTCTGCAGTCATAGCTGACACCCCGTTCTCTCTGCAGTCATACCTGACACCCCGTTCTTTCTGCAGTCATAGCTGACACCCCGTTCTTTCTGCAGTCATAGCTGACACCCCGTTCTTTCTGCAGTCATAGCTGACACCCCGTTCTTTCTGTAGTCATAGCTGACACCCCGTTCTTTCTGCAGTCATAGCTGACACCCCGTTATTTCTGCAGTCATAGCTGACACCCCGTTCTTTCTGCAGTCATAGCTGACACCCCGTTCTTTCTACAGTCATAGCTGACACCCCGTTCTTTCTGCAGTCATAGCTGACACCCGTTCTTTCTGCAGTCATAGCTGACACCCTGTTCTTCTCTGCAGTCATAGCTGACACCCCATTCTCTCTGCAGTCATAGCTGACACCCCTGCAGTTCTCTCTGCAGTCATAGCTGACACCCTGTTCTCTCTGTCATGACACCCTGTTCTTTCTGTCATAGCTGACACCCTGTTCTCTCTGCAGTCATAGCTGACACCCAGTCATAGCTGTTCTCTCTGCAGTCATAGCTGACACCCTGTTCTTTCTGCAGTCATAGCTGACACCCTTGTTCTCTCTGCAGTCATAGCTGACACCCGTTCTCTCTGCAGTCATAGCTGACACCCCGTTCTTCCTGCAGTCATAGCTGACACCCCGTTCTCTCTGCAGTCATAGCTGACACCCTGCAGTCATAGCTGACACCCCGTTCTTTCTGCAGTCATAGCTGACACCCCGTTCTCTGCAGTCATAGCTGACACCCCTTCCTGCAGTCAGTCATAGCTGACACCCCGTTCTTTCTGCAGTCATAGCTGACACCCTGTTCTTTCTGCAGTCATAGCTGACACCCCGTTCTTTCTGCAGTCATAGCTGACACCCCGTTCTCTCTGCAGTCATAGCTGACACCCCGTTCTTTCTGCAGTCATAGCTGACACCCTGTTCTTTCTGCAGTCATAGCTGACACCCCGTTCTTTCTGCAGTCATAGCTGACACCCCGTTCTCTCTGCAGTCATAGCTGACACCCCATTCTCTCTGCAGTCATAGCTGACACCCTGTTCTTCCTGCAGTCATAGCTGACACCCCATTCTTTCTGCAGTCATAGCTGACACCCCGTTCTCTCTGCAGTCATAGCTGACACCCCGTTCTCTCTGCAGTCATAGCTGACACCCCGTTCTCTCTGCAGTCATAGCTGACACCCTGTTCTCTCTGCAGTCATAGCTGACACCCTGTTCTCTCTGCAGTCATAGCTGACACCCTGTTCTCTCTGCAGTCATAGCTGACACCCCGTTCTCTCTGCAGTCATAGTTGAATCCTAATTAGGAGCAGATATTTAACAGAGTTTTTGGAAAGTGTGGTCACATAAAAAACGAAGGGAGATTTTACTGTAATTCTGTTACCAAAAGTTGCATCTGCACAGTTGTTCCAGTACATGTGTTTTTGTGGTGCATAGAGTTGTATAGTTTGTCAAACTTTGAAATCAATGTTTTTTTTATTCGACATACATTTAAAGTTAAAATTCTGAGTCAAACCATAATCACCATAGTTTGGAAAACCCCGCTCTACACTAACATACAATATACTTAACATCTCCCTCCCTCCCTCTCCTCCCCTCCCTCCCTCCCTCCCTCCCTCCCTCCCTCCCTCCCTCCCTCCCTCCCTCCCTCCCTCTCTCCCTCCCTCTCTCCCTCTCTCATAATCACACAAGAATGCACACGTCACACACACATAATCACACAAGAATGCACACGTCACACACACACACACACACACACACACACACGACACAAATAAACGTTGCCTTGAGTACACAAACCCAACACACAGGATTGTCATGGCAAACTGCAGTGATTTGGAAAACAATTCTTAAGCCTCAGTTTGCATATTATTTATGTACTATAATCAATCAATCAATCAAATTGTATTTATATAGTCCTTCTTACATCAGCTGATATCTCAAAGTGCTGTACAGAAACCCAGCCTAAAACCCCAAACAGCAAGCAATGCAGGTGTAGAAGCCTTTAGACCACAATGGCGAAGAAGCAAACTCAGGTGAACTGCTCACTGCTTGAAAGGGAGCTATGCTCACCACTATACCACCATCACATTGTGGAATGAGAAGGGATTCAGCAGTGAAGGTATGTTTAGTTTTCCCAGTGGGGAAGGGATGCTTAGCCAGGGGCCAGACTCACATCCACAGGGGACTACCTTCCTGCCTTGTCCCTCACAGACCCAACAGGACTGGATTGTTAAAAGCAATGTGGTCTCCATATAGACTTTTTGAAGATCAAGATAGGTACATTTCACATTTCATACATTTCTCCTGTACTTTCAGACCTGTGAAATCCTCAGCAACATAGCAGAACATTGTGATTGTGAACACCCCGACTCTGAGCAGAGTGGGCTGGCCCAGGCCGAAGCTGCTCCCAGTATAATTACAGGTTACCATTTTGTTACATCCTAGCCATACCTGCTCTACACAAGCCTGCTTTGCTCAAACAAAGAAGATGAATGTCAATCTAACGTTTCTTGTCTTTTCTTTTTTGATATTCTAGGTGACAGTTGGGTTTCCCCTTGATTCAGAAAACAGACAAACACTCACAGTTTCTAAATAAAACCCAGAATAAAGGACTTCCTCTTCTGTCCCTACCAATAGTGCAGAACAGTGGTAGGCCTTCATCCTCAGATTAAACAGACAATGAAAACAGAAGAAAGAACACAACAACATGTGCATATCCTCTTTAGAAGGAGAGCCCTGTAGCCTGAGTAAAATTACTGTTTTTACTTTGCTAGAAGTTGCTAGTCTCCTCCTGCCCTCCGCCGTGGCAGCCCTGCGGTCCTATACTGACTCTATTATAGGGTTAGAAACAAAGTTGCCTAAATTAGAGCAGCTCGGCATCCAGTTGTCAGGGCCAATCCCAGATGTCGGCTTTGAGAGGGACCATGCCGCAGTGTAATTTAGGTCTGGGGCTGCTTCCACATTACCTCCCTCATCTCTCTCTCTCTCTCTCTCTCTCTCTCTCTCTCTCTCTCTCTCTCTCTCTCTCTCTCTCTCTCTCTCTCTCTCTCTCTCCCCCTCTCAGTCGGCCCCCCCCCCCTTCCCTCCGACAGCCCAGGCCCAAGCACATACAGAGTTACAGCCAACCATGAGCCATAGGCAGGGGCGGATTGATGCAGGGGCTTACTGGGGCTGAAGCCCCTGGGCCCAGTAACTTTGAGTACACAAACTCGACACACAGGATTGTCATGGCACACTGCAGTGATTTGGAAAACAAAAGGAAAAAAATATAAATGTATATTTATATTTTACATAAAATAAGCCTCAGTTTGCATATTATTTATGTACTATAAGTTGGGGGAGGACAAATGGGCCCAGGAAAAAGATATAAATGTATAATTTATATTTTACCTGCATCAACCACAGGAGCCCACTCTCAATGTTCAATAAATCATCATTTAGCCACAGAGGAAATAGTTTATTAAAAAAATAACTGTTGACTACAAACCATGTCTACAAACATAAAGTGACAGACCTAAACCATGTCTACAACAAGCAGACCTAAACCATGTCTACAAGCAGACCTAAACCATGTCTACAAGCAGACCTAAACCATGTCTACAAGCAGACCTAAACAGACACCATGTCTACAAGCAGACCTCAAAGCAGACAAGCAGACCTAAACCATGTCTACAAGCAGACCTAAACCATGTCTACAAGCAGACCTAAACCATGTCTACAAGCAGACCTAAACCATGTCTAAACCAAACCATGTCTACAAGCAGACCTAAACCATGTCTACAAGCAGACCTAAACCATGTCTACAAGCAGACCTAAACCATGTCAGGAAATTGCACCCGACACCATATACTTTGTATTTTTAATTTAACTAGGAAATGTGGTTATTTAACTAGGAAATGTGGTTATTTAACTAGGAAATGTGGTTATTTAACGAGGAAATTCGGTTGAAACAATATTATTTACAAGGGCAGTCTAGGAACAGGTTAACTGCCTTGTCCAGGGGCAAAACAACACATTTTTATCTTGTCAACTCAGAGATTTGATTCAGCAACCTTCCAGTTACTGGCCGAACACTTTAACCACGATCTTACCTGCTGGCCCAATGCTCTTACCACTAGGCTACCTGCTGGTTACTGACCCAACACTCTAACCACTATCCTACCTGCTGGCCCAATGCGCTTACCACTAGGCTACCTGCTGGTTACTGATCAAACACTCTAAGCACTATCCTACCTGCTGGCCCAATGCGCTTACCACTAGGCTACCTGCTGGTTACTGATCAAACACTCTAACCACTATCCTACCTGCTGGCCCAATGCTCTTACCACTAGTCTACCTGCTGGTTACTGACCCAACACTCTAACCACTATCATACCTGCTGGTTACTGGCCCAATGTTCTAACAACTAGGCTACCTGCTGGTTACTGGCCCAACACTCTAACCACTAGGCTACCTGCTGGTACCGCCCCGTAGCACTCACTTCCGTCATCATGAAGTGCTTTGAGAGACTAGTCAAGGACCATATCACCTCCACCCTACCTGACACCCTAGACCCACTCCAATTTGCTTACCGCCCAAATAGGTCCACAGACAATGCAATCTCAACCACACTGAACACTGCCCTAACCCATCTGGACAAGAGGAATACCTATGTGAGAATGCTGTTCATCGACTACAGCTCGGCATTCAACACCATAGTACCCTGCAAGCTCGTCATCAAGTTTCTCGGCATACAAATCACAGACAAACTGAATTGGTCCACTCACACAGACAGCATCGTGAAGAAGGTGCAGCAGCGCCTCTTCAACCTCAGGAGGCTGAAGAAATTCGGCTTGTCACCAAAAGCACTCACAAACTTCTACAGATGCACAATCGAGAGCATCCTGGCGGGCTGTATCACCGCCTGGTACGGCAACTGCTCCGCCCTCAACCGTAAGGCTCTCCAGAGGGTAGTGAGGTCTGCACAACGCATCACCGGGGCAAACTACCTGCCCTCCAGGACACCTACACCACCCGATGTTACAGGAAGGCCATAAAGATCATCAAGGACAACAACTACCCGAGCCACTGCCTGTTCACCCCGCTATCATCCAGAAGGCGAGGTCAGTACAGGTGCATCAAAGCTGGGACCGAGAGACTGAAAAACAGCTTCTATCTCAAGGCCATCAGACTGTTAAACAGCCACCACTAACATTGAGTGGCTGCTGCCAACACATTGACACTGACTCAACTCCAGCCACTTTAATAATGGGAATTGATGGGAAATTATGTCAAATATATCACTAGCCACTTTAAACAATGCTACCTAATATAATGTTACATACCCTACATTATTCATCTCATATGCATACGTATATACTGTACTCTATATCATCTACTGCATCCTATGTAATACATGTATCACTAGCCACTTTAACTATGCCACTTTGTTTACATACTCATCTCATATGTATATACTGTACTCGATACCATCTACTGTATCTTGCCTATGCTGCTCTGTACCATCACTCATTCATATATCTTCATGTACATATTCTTTATCCCCTTACACTGTGTATAAGACAGTAGTTTTGGAATTGTTAGTTAGATTACTTGTTGGTTATTACTGCATTGTCGGAACTAGAAGCACAAGCATTTCGCTACACTCGCATTAACATCTACTAACATTTGATTTGGTTACTGACCCAATGCTCTAACCACTAGGCTACCTGCTGGTTACTGGCCCAGTGCTCTAACCACTAGGCTACCTGCTGGTTACTGGCCCAGTGCTCTAACCACTAGGCTACCTGCTGGTTACTGGCCCAATGCTCTAACCACTAGGCTACCTGCTGGTTACTGGCCCAATGCTCTAACCACTAGGCTACCTGCTGGTTACTGGCCCAATGCTCTAACCACTAGGCTACCTACTGGTTACTGGCCCAATGCTCTAACCACTAAGCCACCTGCTGGTTACTGACCCAACACTCTAACCACTAAGCTACCTGCTGGTTACTGACCCAATGCTCTAACCACTAGGCTACCTGCTGGTTACTGGCCCAATGCTCTAACCACTAAGCTACCTGCTGGTTACTGGCCCAATGCTCTAACCACTAAGCTACCTGCTGGTTACTGGCCCAATGCTCTAACCACTAGGCTACCTGCTGGTTACTGGCCCATTGCTCTAACCACTAGGCTACCTGCTGGTTACTGGCCCAATGCTCTAACCACTAGGCTACCTGCTGGTTACTGGCCCAATGCTCTAACCACTAAGCTACCTGCTGGTTACTGGCCCAATGCTCTAACCACTAGGCTACCTGCTGGTTACTGGCCCAATGCTCTAACCACTAAGCTACCTGCTGGTTACTGGCCCAATGCTCTAACCACTAGGCTACCTGCTGGTTACTGGCCCAATGCTCTAACCACTAGGCTACCTGCTGGTTACTGGCCCAATGCTCTAACCACTAGGCTACCTGCTGGTTACTGGCCCAATGCTCTAACCACTAAGCTACCTGCTGGTTACTGGCCCAATGCTCTAACCACTAGGCTACCTGCTGGTTACTGGCCCAATGCTCTAACCACTAGGCTACCTGCTGGTTACTGGCCCAATGCTCTAACCACTAGGCTACCTGCCACCCCCTGCCATATCCCTCCTTTACTCACCTGTTTCCTTAATTTTGGCAGTTACCAATATACCTATAGTCAAGCAGGCATCAGCTTGGGCAGCATGAGCACCAAATATACAGATTGTTGCGTTGTGGCCATTGACATACAATCCATAGAAGGGGTTTGTAACCTCTGACCCTGGCAATTTGACAGTTAAACTCATGGGTACACTGACAGTGGATGTCAGCGCTGACTTGAATGGGAACAGCCGTCTGTGGATTATATTTCTATGGCTGGTTGCAGCTGTCGGTTTGCTTTTTGCAGATTTCAAAATAAAATCGCAGGAAAACGTTTGGAAACCAAATGCTTACTGTCTGTAGAACCAATATAAACCATTTTGTCCTCAACAACTCCCAATCTGTAGCTAACAGCAGCACTGTTTTTCAAAGTAATTCATCTTGATGTAGGCTATTAAACAAAAACAACGCTCCGGGACCTACGATTTCTTCATCCTGTCCTGGACATAGGGACTGGGTGGCGTGTGTGTGTGTGTGTGTGTGTGTGTGTGTGTGTGTGTGTGTGTGTGTGTGTGTGTGTGTGTGTGTGTGTGTGTGTGTGTGTGTGTGTGTGTGTGTGTGTGTGTGTGTGTGTGTGTGTGTGTGTGTGTGTCCATGAATACAGTCCTTAGTGAGTTTTAGATAGCTCTCTACCTGTATATCCCAGTGGAGTCCCAATGCCATGTTTATCACGAGCTCCTCCCTGATGCCCTCACAGCTCCGTAGTCTCTCCTCTGGGACATCTGATCACCCTGTATTACCTTATGATAATGACAACTAACTGCCCCGTAGTCTCTCCCCTGGGACATCTGATCACTCTGCATTACCTTATGATAATGACAACTAACTGCCCTGTAGTCTCTCCCCTGGGACATCTGATAACTCTGCATTACCTTATGATAATGACAACTAACTGCCCCGTAGTCTCTCCCCTGGGACATCTGATCACTCTGCATTACCTTATGATAATGACAACTAACTGCCCCGTAGTCTCTCCTCTGGGACATCTGATCACTCTGCATTACCTTATGATAATGACAACTAACTGCCCCGTAGTCTCTCCTCTGGGACATCTGATCACTCTGCATTACCTTATGATAATGACAACTAACTGCCCCGTAGTCTCTCCCCTGGGACATCTGATCACTCTGCATTACCTTATGATAATGACAACTAACTGCCCCGTAGTCTCTCCCCTGGGACATCTGATCACTCTGCATTACCTTATGATAATGACAACTAACTGCCCCGTAGTCTCTCCCCTGGGACATCTGATCACTCCGCATTACCTTATGATAATGACAACTAACTGCCCCGTAGTCTCTCCCCTGGGACATCTGATCACTCTGCATTACCTTATGATAATGACAACTAACTGCCCCGTAGTCTCTCCTCTGGGACATCTGATCACTCTGCATTACCTTATGATAATGACAACTAACTGCCCCATAGTCTCTCCTCTGGGACATCTGATCACTCTGCATTACCTTATGATAATGACAACTAACTGCCCCGTAGTCTCTCCCCTGGGATATCGGATCGCTCTGCATGAACTTATGATAATGACAACTAACTGCCCCATAGTCTCTCCCCTGGGACATCTGATCACCCTGTATTACCTTATGATAATGACAACTAACTGCCCCGTAGTCTCTCCCCTGGGACATCTGATCACTCTGCATTACCTTATGATAATGACAACTAACTGCCCCGTAGTCTCTCCCCTGGGACATCTGATCACTCTGCATGAACTTATGATAATGACAACTAACTGCCCCATAGTCTCCCCCCTGGGACATCTGATCACCCTGTATTACCTTATGATAATGACAACTAACTGCCCCGTAGTCTCTCCCCTGGGACATCTGATCACTCTGCATTACCTTATGATAATGACAACTAACTGCCCCGTAGTCTCTCCCCTGGGACATCTGATCACTCTGCATTACCTTATGATAATGACAACTAACTGCCCCGTAGTCTCTCCTCTGGGACATCTGACAGATGTGGGTTAGGGGCACAGATAGGACTAGAATGTACAGCCAAGATGAAGACTCTGCCCGTGTCCACATTTTCATCTCTGTTCGTCACCACCATGGCCCACTGATTATACTGTAGTTATTCTCTGGAAAACGTTGTTTAAAGGACCATGTAATTACCATTATGGTATAGTCCTATTATTAGAACCACAGAATAGGATAAAGCCAAAACTAATATGCACAACTATGCTAGCTGAGATGTAAATTGAGGAGGCATTAGCCAGACAGAAGGACAAACGGACGGAACGACAGATGGACAGATAAGCAGAGAGATAAATAGAGAGATAAACAGACAGATGGACAGACAGACAGATGGACAGACAGACAGACAGACAGACAGACAGACAGACAGACAGACAGACAGACAGACAGACAGACAGACAGGGAAGTATGGAGCTCTGTCTCGTCAGACAGCCCCAGAGTTCACGGCCTTCGCCTCAGATCCCTCTTCCTCTTCCTGCTCAGAGAGCAAGCCAGACGGCAACAGGAAATTGGGGGGCGTTTGGGCAACGGTCTCGCCTTTGACCCCTGAGCTGCCGTGCACCCTGCCTTTGAAGTCAAGAGGGAGAATCACAAGCAATTACTGGTGATATAAAGCACATTCTCTGGAAGGCCCAGCCCATGCTGTGAACAGGACAGGAGGACTTTTACTGGTCTGGGGGATGGGAGAAGTGGAGGTTTGTTTGACATCCTCTCATAGTGCCCTGTAAGTCCATCCTTTTGGGAATACAGCCTTTTAGAGTATACACTGGTTGGAACTGATGCAATACTCCCATTGGATGGTTCCAGGCCTTGTCTGTACTTGTAGCTCCAACAGACATTGTTGCTAAATTGGAAATAACATTTGACATGGAATTGTTCAACTGTTCCTGGCCCTATTGTAGGACTTTGGAATGAACATTCTGTCTGACTCCGCATCCAAGAACACAGGGTGTCTGGCGCTAAGCACTAAACATACATGTTAACTCTCTTTCCCTCTCTATCACTCCATATTTCTTTCTCACTCTTTCCCCCTCCTTCCTAAAGGCACATGCACAGCGGGTGGAGAAGCCAGACTCATACATCCCAATCTCTGGCATCACCACGGCCTCACGGCAGAGCTCTCTACATCCTGAGGGTGGATGGACCCTGATCGCCTTCACACCATGGCCTTAAAAGGAAGCTGAAGAGGACACACCCCTCACCCCCTCTGCACTTGACTCTGTGGGAGAGAGAGGAGAAAGGGAGCAGGGGGTTATGTCCTTGAGGCACTGAGGGCCTTAAAGGATCTCCCTCAGTCAGTCTCAGTCAGTCTCGGTGGCAAATGTCTCAGCCTTCTCTGGGATTGTCACCTCCATTTTACATCTCTCTACTTTGCGCCTCACCGCCCGCCTGCCCATCTGTTGCAGACCCTGTGAGAACAAAATAGTTAGGAAGCTAGCCGGCAACTGTTGCTGTCTGTCACAGTCTAGCTGCAGTGGTAGGAGGAAATGTACAGAGAGCCCAGGGTGTTAAGGTGCCATGGCTGTTAATAAAGTTATTTTATGATTTCCGGTGTTGTAAATCCATATAGGCCTATCAACTTCTTGGTAATTTTTTAACTTCCTGTGTTTGTGTGGTGCACTGCTGCCTAGCTTAGCTGTTAGCGGTTTTGCCAACAATACGTAATGTACTCCGTGATAAATGACTGACATCGTTCCTTAATGGAAATCATGTATGAAACAGGAAGCTGTGAGAAACGGACTGATGAGGTCATTTTAACGCATTTCCAGTTGTTGGCTGTTTTTTAAAAGACAGAAGCCTTGGAAAAACAAGATAGCTAGTTGTTTAAAGTAGCACAGCACAGATGCTAGTCCAGACAGCTTAGCCTAGTTGACCTTTAGTCTATTCTCATAAAGTAGCTCGCTAAACTCAATGAAATTGAAAATCCTTTCTGTGCGGCGGTAGCTTGAACTTTGATGATTGCACATACAAGGCAACGGGCGCCATGGTGACATGTGTATCAAACATCCAGGAAACAACGTTTACATAGAGTCCGTGTTCACGCTTACGTTTCTATATAATATGAGACTGAAGGATCTCTTTGGCTTCGACATGTGATGAGCAGTAGATTAGCAGCTCTCTCTGATCACTGTGTCTGTTCCCCATGAGGCCATAGCAGCTCTCTCTGATCACTGTGTCTGTTCCCCATGAGGTCATAGCAGCTCTCCCTGATCACTGTGTCTGTTCCCCATGAGGTCATAGCAGCTCTCTCTGATCACTGTGTCTGTTCCCCATGAGGCCATAGCAGCTCTCTCTGATCACCGTGTCTGTTCCCATGAGGTCATAGCAGCTCTCTCTGATCACTGTGTCTGTTCCCCATGAGGCCATAGCAGCTCTCTCTGATCACTGTGTCTGTTCCCCATGAGGTCATAGCAGCTCTCTCTGATCACTGTGTCTGTTCCCCATGAGGCCATAGCAGCTCTCTCTGATCACTGTGTCTGTTCCCCATGTGGTCATAGCAGCTCTCTCTGATCACTGTGTCTGTTCCCCATGAGGTCATAGCAGCTCTCTCCGATCACTGTGTCTGTTCCCATGAGGTCATAGCAGCTCTCTCCGATCACTGTGTCTGTTCCCCATGAGGCCATAGCAGCTCTCTCTGATCACTGTGTCTGTTCCCCATGAGGTCATAGCAGCTCTCTCTGATCACTGTGTCTGTTCCCCATGAGGCCATAGCAGCTCTCTCTGATCACTGTGTCTGTTCCCCATGAGGTCATAGCAGCTCTCTCTGATCACTGTGTCTGTTCCCCATGAGGTCATAGCAGCTCTCTCCGATCACTGTGTCTGTTCCCATGAGGTCATAGCAGCTCTCTCCGATCACCGTGTCTGTTCCCCATGAGGCCATAGCAGCTCTCTCTGATCACTGTGTCTGTTCCCCATGAGGTCATAGCAGCTCTCTCTGATCACCGTGTCTGTTCCCCATGAGGTCATAGCAGCTCTCTCTGATCACTGTGTCTGTTCCCCATGAGGTCATAGCAGCTCTCTCTGATCACCGTGTCTGTTCCCCATGAGGCCATAGCAGCTCTCCCTGATCACTGTGTCTGTTCCCATGAGGTCATAGCAGCTCTCTCTGATAACCGTGTCTGTTCCCCATGAGGTCATAGCAGCTCTCTCTGATCACTGTGTCTGTTCCCCATGAGGCCATAGCAGCTCTCTCTGATCACCGTGTCTGTTCCCCATGAGGCCATAGCAGCTCTCCCTGATCACTGTGTCTGTTCCCATGAGGTCATAGCAGCTCTCTCCGATCACTGTGTCTGTTCCCCATGAGGCCATAGCAGCTCTCCCTGATCACCGTGTCTGTTCCCCATGAGGCCATAGCAGCTCTCTCTGATCACTGTGTCTGTTCCCCATGAGGTCATAGCAGCTCTCTCCGATCACTGTGTCTGTTCCCATGAGGTCATAGCAGCTCTCTCCGATCACTGTGTCTGTTCCCCATGAGGCCATAGCAGCTCTCCCTGATCACCGTGTCTGTTCCCCATGAGGCCATAGCAGCTCTCTCTGATCACTGTGTCTGTTCCCCATGAGGTCATAGCAGCTCTCTCTGATAACCGTGTCTGTTCCCCATGAGGTCATAGCAGCTCTCTCTGATCACTGTGTCTGTTCCCCATGAGGCCATAGCAGCTCTCTCTGATCACCGTGTCTGTTCCCCATGAGGCCATAGCAGCTCTCCCTGATCACCTTGTCTGTTCCCCATGAGGCCACCTGGAACCTGTGAGTCATAAGGACAAACAGGGTTTTTTTTAACCTCTTTTAACACGGCCCATTTCAGAACTCCTCAAGGCATACGCAATCAGTGAATAGTATCTTATGCTGATCCTGCTTTGTGTGGAGAGTTGATATCTCATTGATGAGGAGTCCTCCCTTTTTCTCTGTGCTACCTGCTCTCTCTGTCTCTGTCTCTGTCTCTGTCTGTCTCTGTCTCTCTCTGTCTCTGTCTCTCTCTCTCTCTCTCTCTCTCTCTCTCTCTCTCTCTCTCTCTCTCTCTCTCTCTGTCTCTCTCTCTCTCTCTCTCTCTCTCTCTCTCTCTCTCTCTCTCTCTCTCTCTCTCTCTCTCTCTCTCTCTCTCTCTCTCTCTGTCTCTCTCTGTCTCTCTCTGTCTCTCTCTCTCTCTCTCTCTCTCTCTCTCTCTCTCTCGCTCTCTCTCTCTCTCTGTGTGTGTAGCTGTATTTATTTATCAGTGTAAACATGACAGCTATAGTGTCAGCCTAGTGTGGTATAGGTCCTACCCTGAATGAGTCAACAACAACAAAACTTCCTCTGGAAAGCAGGAATTCCAAGTATTCCCCACAGTCCCCGTGTGCCTCTGTCAAACCAGCGTCTGGTGCTGGGCCAAGACAGAGAGACACAGTACAGCTCATGGTATCAGGTAGTTTTACACACAACCGCACATAAAACATACACACACACAGAAAAACAAAGATACACAAACACACATACGTTTACCACACACACCCACAGGCAGATACACATGACCACAAGCATACTAAAACATCCTGCACACATTTACGAAACTCTCACACACACACACACTCACTCTGGGGAAGGCAAAGAAAGATAAGAACAGAGGCCATGTTGACAGCAGGTCTATTGACCTCCTGAGTCCGGCAGCTCAGTTCCTGTGTTGTATTGTCCCAGAACTCTACTTGGAGCCTGGAGCAGCCCTTTATCAGCTCTCTGACTGCCACTATAAACACACACACACACACACACACAAATTCAAACACACACACACACACGAATGCAAACACACACACACCGGCAACCTTTTGCACAGCCCCCTTCAGCCAGCATTCCAAGCCTGAAATCCCTCCTAAGAAAGAAATATGTCTGTATTCATTTCTCCTTCCCTTCCACTACTCCTAGCTCTGAGGGTTGAGGAAAGGTTATTGTGGCTCCTTGTAAAGGTTCCTACAGGCTTCACTCCGTAGACTCCGTCTACTTGCACGTTGGTGGAGGGGGATATTTTTGGGAGTAGCGGGCACCTTTCGGTAACAATGCACTCGGATCCACAAGGGGGCGATAGCAACGTTTTTACATTTTGGTCTTTTCATTTTGCTTTCCCTTGCCAGTAGTAGCTAGCTGGCGTTAGCCTGGCTAGCTGGCGTTAGCCTGGCTAAAAACATAGCAAGCTAGCTAACCTTTTTAGCTTCCCACATTTCAATGTGAAATAATCAGATTTATAATTAAAGAATATGCTCCGGCACATATTCTTATACTTGTCAGTGTAACCTAAAAAACATAATCCCGTTTGATATAGTGCTTGTGTATCCATTCCCATATAAGCTAAAAATAGAATTCCATTCTGTTTTGGTCACAGAAAAAAAGGCTAGCTCCCCCCCCCCCCTTTTCTTTCCCTTCACAATAGCCTGGAATCACTAGTTATTACTTTGTGGGTGGAGTCTTGTTGTTTGGTTTACTGTTTGAACAGTCACTGAGATTATATTTGGTTATCAACGCAAAATAGGCTACTTTGATGAATAGCCTATATAGCCTTGAGATCAGATTAAGGAACAAAGCGACAACACTGCTCCCACAGCTGCGGGAGGAATGATACGTCTACAAAAGGACATATTATTTGTGACGAAAAACGACATTGCAACACTCTGACTCTTGGTCTGCTAGAGCTTGTAAAAAACTTTAGACAACGGTGGCGTTCCAGATGGTCTTTTTTTGCAGTCGCGCTGCACAGGTGATCAAATCTCACAATGCCTGGATAGGTGTTCAATTAACATAACAGGAACCACATTGATTTGATATAGCGATCTTCTGAGATGAGCAGAGCGACTGCAAAAAAGACGACCTGGAAAGCCACAAAACATCTTGTTTCCTTGAAGGTCGTCTTTGAAGGTCACTTGCATCTTACAGCCCTCTAACAGACACAGTACTGTCCTACAGCCCTCTAACAGACACAGTACTGTCCTACAGCCCTCTAACAGACACAGTACTCTATATCTGGATCTATATCTGGATCTATATCTGGATCTATATCTGGATCTGGATTTATATCTGGATCTGGCTCTATATCTGGATCTGGATTTATATCTGGATCTGGCTCTGTATCTGTATCTCTATCTGAATCTATATCTGGATCTATATCTGGATCTGTATTTATATCTGGATCTGGCTCTATATCTGGATCTATATCTGGATCTGGATCTGGATTTATATCTGGATCTGGCTCTAAATCTGAATCTATATCTGGATCTGGATTTATATTTATATCTGTATCTGGCTCTGTATCTGGATCTATATCTGGATCTATATCTGGATCTATATCTGGATCTATATATGGATCTGTATTTATATCTGGATCTGGCTCTATATCTGGATCTATATCTGGATCTGGATCTGGATTTATATCTGGATCTGGATCTATATCTGGATCTATATATGGATTTGGATTTATATCTTTTTCTGGATCTGGATCTGGATTTATATCTGGATCTATATCTGGATCTGGATTTATATCTGGATCTGGCTTTATATCTGGATCTATATCTGGATCTATATCTGCATCTGGATTTATATCTGGATCTGGCTCTATATCTGGATCTATATTTGGATCTGGATCTATATCTGAATCTGGACGTATATCTGGATCTATATCTGGATCTGAATCTATATCTGGATCTATATATTGATCTGGATTTATATCTGGATCTGGCTTTATATCTGGATCTATATCTGGATCTGGATCTGGAGTGTTGGACTAGTAACCGGAAGGTTGTGAGTTCAAACCCCCGAGCTGACAAGGTACAAATCTGTCGTTCTGCCCCTGATCAGGCAGTTAACCCACTGTTCCCAGGCCGTCATTGAAAATAAGAATATGTTCTTAACTGACTTGCCTGGTTAAATAAAGGTAAAAAAATATATTAAAAAAAATATATGGATCTATATTTGGATCTGGATCTATATCTGAATCTGGATGTATATCTGGATCTATATCTGGATCTGAATCTATATCTGGATCTGGATCTGGATCTATATATGGATCTGTATTTATATCTGGATCTGGCTCTATATCTGGATCTATATCTGGATCTGGATCTGGATTTATATCTGGATCTATATTTGGATCTGGATCTATATCTGAATCTGGACGTATATCTGGATCTATATCTGGATTTGAATCTATATCGGGATCTATATATGGATCTGGATCTATATCTGGATCTAGATCTATAACTGGATCTGGAACTACAGTGGGGAGAACAAGTATTTAATACACTGCCGATTTTGCAGGTTTCCCTACTTACAAAGCATGTAGAGGTCTGTAATTTTTATCATAGGTAGACTTCAACTGTGAGAGACGGAATCTAAAAGAAAATCCAGGAAATCACATTGTATGATTTTTAAGTAATTAATTTGCATTTTATTGCATGACATACAGTGTAAGTATTTGATCACCTACCAACCAGTAAGAATTCCGGCTCTCACAGACCTGTTAGTTTTTCTATAAGAATCACTCCTGTTCTCCACTCATTACCTGTATTAACTGCACCTGTTTGAACTCGTTACCTGTATACAAGACACCTGTCCACACACTCAATCAAACAGACTCCAACCTCTCCACAATGGCCAAGACCATAGAGCTGTGTAAGGACATCAGGGGTAAAATTGTAGACCTGCACAAGCTGGGATGGGCTACATGACAATAGGCAAGCAGCTTGGTGAGAAGGCAACAACTGTTGGCGCAATTATTAGAAAATGGAAGAAGTTCAAGATGATGGTCAATCACCCTCGGTCTGGGGCTCCATGCAAGATCTCACCTCGCGGGGCATCAATGATCATGAGGAAGGTGTGTGATCAGCCCAGAACTACACTTACAGGACCTGGTCAATGACCTGAAGAGAGCTGGGACCACAGTCTCAAAGAAAACCACTACGCCGTCATGGATTAAAATCCTGCAGCGCACGTAAGGTGCCCCTGCTCAAGCCAGTGCATGTCCAGGCCCATCTAAAGTTTGCCAATGACCATCTGGATGATCCAAAGGAGGAATGGGAGAAGCTCATGTGGTGTGATGAGTCAAAAATAGAGCTTTTGGTCTAAACTCCACTCGCCGTGTTTGGAGGGAGAAGAAGGATGAGTACAAACCCAAGAACACCATCCCAACCATGAAGCATGGAGGTGGAAACATCATTCTTTGGGGATGCTTTTCTGCAAAGGGGACAGGACGACTACACCATATTGAGGGGAGGATGGATGGGGCCATGTATCGCGAGATCTTGGCCAACAACCTCCTTCCCTCAGTAAGAGCATTGAAGATGGGTCCTGGCTTGGTCTTCCAGCATGACAACGACCTGAAACACACAGCCAGGGCAACTAAGGAATGGCTCCGTAAGAAGCATCTCAAGGTCCTGGAGTGGCCTAGCCAGTCTCCAGACCTGAACCCAATAGAAAATCTTTGGAGGGAGCTGAAAGTCCGTATTGCCCAGCGACAGCCCCGAAACCTGAAGGATCTGGAGAAGGTCTATATGGAGGAGTGGGCCAAAATCCCTGCTGCAGTGTGTGCAAACCTGGTCAAGAACTACAAGAAATGTATGATCTCTGTAATTGCAAACAAAGGTGTCTGTACCAAATATTAAGTTCTGCTTTTATGATGTATCAAATACTTATGTCATGCAATAAAATGCAAATTAATTACTTACAAATCATACAATGTGATTTTCTGGATTTTCTTTTAGATTCCGTCTCTCACAGTTGAAGTGTACCTGTGATAAAAATTACAGACCTCTACATGCTTTGTAAGTAGGAAAACCTGCAGAATCGGCAGTGTATCAAATACTTGTTCTCCCAACTGTATATCTATATCTGGATTTACTTCTGGATCTGGATCTATATCTGGATCTACATCTGGATCTGGATTTATATCTGGATCCACATCTGGATCTGGATCTATATCTGGATCTGCATCTGGATCTATATCTGGATCTATATCTATATCTGGATCTAGATCTTGACTGACTATTTGGACTGAAGAGTACAAGGTTTGTAGTTCCGAGATATGAACTATTCTACATAAAAGGCCTGACCAATATAAATGTTTTGAATATCCCAGGATGATCCCAGGATCATTTTGCAGAAGGGACATCTGATCCATGTTCTTCCTCTGAACCTCTGAGTGGGGCACGTTGTATTGGATTATTTCATTATTGCTATGATTCAGCACTAGTGAATCCACCTCTCTGGTATGGGTTAGGGTCCGCCTCTGTGTTCACTTCCCAGCAGCCACACTCACACAGACCAGAGGTCACAGGTCATACGTCTTATGGGTCATTGATGTGTGTGTGTGTGTGTGTTTTTACTCTCCTTGTGGGGACCAGAAGGTTAGTAAAAGGATAGTAAAACACGGACAGATTAGCTGGTCCCTACGAAGGAAAAAAGCTGCTTTTGTGGTTAAGCTGTGTACGTGTGTGTGTGTGTGTGTGTGTGTGTGTGTGTGTGTGTGTGTGTGTGTGTGTGTGTGTGTGTGTGTGTGTGTGTGTGTGTGTGTGTGTGTGTGTGTGTGTGTGTGTGTGTGTGCGTGCCTGCATTCGTGAGAGGCCATATCTCTACTGTGGGCGCCTGCTGTGTCAGCCAGCCAGAAAGAGAACGAGAGAGAGAGAGATGTGTGTGTTTGTGTGTGGAGTCAGTGCTCTTATCTCCCGCCTGTACTGACGCCACTCTCTTCCTGTCTCCAATCTGCACTTCTGATTTCTCCTCTCTCTCTCTCCTCTTTCTCCTTTCTCTCCAGACCTCTCTCTCTCTCCTCTCTCTTCAGACCTTCTCTCCCCAGCCAACCAGCCCGCATGGCTCCCCAGCCAGTCAGTCAGCCAGACAGCCAGCCCTCATGACTCCCCAGTTCCTACTCTCTGGTTTTAGAGGAGGTTTTCTTCCCCTCTGAACAGATTAGATGTAGGATACTGGTCTTTTCCAACGTCATAGGGTGCAGCCCTAGACGGCCACCAGCTAGTGAGATTGTTGTTGTCGGGACACTAAAGGATGTGAGCTGAGGGACACAACGGTGACGCAGTGAAACACATACTGTCCACTGTACAGACATGTATTCTCATTCACACTTCATCTGAACCCATTCTCTACAGAACCTCAAATCTATTGGCTCTATACATATACAACATTATTATCCAACAATGGAACATACATGGAGAAAGGGCCACTCGGTGCAGATAATGTGCAACTTATAGCACGGCAGACGATCGAGTTGGGAAAAGTTACATGTGCCTGAATAACATGGGCAGTAAGCAAATAACTCAAATATTCAAAATATGACACTTTACATCATGAAGAGAATACTGCATGTCTGCTGGTTGAAATGGGGACAGCAAAGCCTGTTGGACAGCATGTGTAGATGGAGAAGTGCCTGTTCCAACCCCTCTGGTTCTGTCCCAGTATGAGTCTGGCAAGGGAGAGGATTGGGCCTGGCCTCATCTGTCACAAACTCATGGAACATTCACTCACAAACTGGGACACAATGTCCACGGTAGATATACTGTTCCAAGGGGTTGAGACTTTTGTTGAACTGTGGTCTGTGACTAAAATGAGGTTACCAGACAAGCGTGTGTTTGGAGTCAGGACAAAGTATGAATTTGTCATCATACCTCAGATTCCCCTTATGGCACCATGCAAAAATATTTTCACAATATAACTTTGCAAAATGCAACACAAATAAATGTACAATTTACAGTTTCATCAAGGGCAGTGCATTCTATGAATCTTTCTCAGTGCATTCTATGAATCTTTCTCAGTACATTCTATGAATCTTTCTCAGTGCATTCTATGAATCTTTCTCAGTACATTCTATGAATCTTTCTCAGTGCATTCTATGAATCTTTCTCAGTGCATTCTATGAATCTTTCTCAGTGCATTCTATGAATCTTTCTCAGTGCATTCTATGAATCTTTCTCAGTGCATTCTATGAATCTTTCTCAGTGCATTCTATGAATCTTTCTCAGTGCATTCTATGAATCTTTCTCAGTGCATTCTATGAATCTTTCTCAGTGCATTCTATGAATCTTTCTCAGTACATTCTATGAATCTTTCTCAGTGCATTCTATGAATCTTTCTCAGTGCATTCTATGAATCTTTCTCAGTGCATTCTATGAATCTTTCTCAGTGCATTCTATGAATCTTTCTCAGTACATTCTATGAATCTTTCTCAGTGCATTCTATGAATCTTTCTCATTCTATGAATCTTTCTCAGTGCATTCTATGAATCTTTCTCAGTGCATTCTATGAATCTTTCTCAGTGCATTCTATGAATCTTTCTCAGTGCATTCTATGAATCTTTCTCAGTGCATTCTATGAATCTTTCTCAGTGCATTCTATGAATCTTTCTCAGTGCATTCTATGAATCTTTCTCAGTGCATTCTATGAATCTTTCTCAGTGCATTCTATGAATCTTTCTCAGTGCATTCTATGAATCTTTCTCAGTGCATTCTATGAATCTTTCTCAGTGCATTCTATGAATCTTTCTCAGTGCATTCTATGAATCTTTCTCAGTGCATTCTATGAATCTTTCTCAGTGCATTCTATGAATCTTTCTCAGTGCATTCTATGAATCTTTCTCAGTGCATTCTATGAATCTTTCTCAGTGCATTCTATGAATCTTTCTCAGTGCATTCTATGAATCTTTCTCAGTGCATTCTATGAATCTTTCTCAGTGCATTCTATGAATCTTTTCAGTGCATTCTATGAATCTTTCTCAGTGCATTCTATGAATCTTTCTCAGTGCATTCTATGAATCTTTCTCAGTGCATTCTATGAATCTTTCTCAGTGCATTCTATGAATCTTTCTCAGTGCATTCTATGAATCTTTCTCAGTGCATTCTATGAATCTTTCTCAGTGCATTCTATGAATCTTTCTCAGTGCATTCTATGAATCTTTCTCAGTGCATTCTATGAATCTTTCTCAGTGCATTCTATGAATCTTTCTCAGTGCATTCTATGAATCTTTCTCAGTGCATTCTATGACTCTTTCTCAGTGTGTTCTATGAATCTTTCTCAGTGCATTCTATGAATCTTTCTCAGTGCATTCTATGACTCTTTCTCAGTGTGTTCTATGAATCTTTCTCAGTGCATTCTATGAATCTTTCTCAGTGCATTCTATGAATCTTTCTCAGTGCATTCTATGAATCTTTCTCAGTGCATTCCACAAATCTTTCTCAGTGCATTCTATAAATCTTTCTCAGTGCATTCTATGAATCTTTCTCAGTGCATTCTATGAATCTTTCTCAGTGCATTCTATGAATCTTTCTCAGTGCATTCTATGAATCTTTCTCAGTGCATTCTATAAATCTTTCTCAGTGCATTCCACGAATCTTTCTCAGTGCATTCCACAAATCTTTCTCAGTGCATTCTATGAATCTTTCTCAGTGCATTCTATGAATCTTTCTCAGTGCATTCTATGACTCTTTCTCAGTGTGTTCTATGAATCTTTCTCAGTGCATTCTATGAATCTTTCTCAGTGCATTCCACGAATCTTTCTCAGTGCATTCTATGAATCTTTCTCAGTGCATTCTATGAATCTTTCTCAGTGCATTCTATGAATCCATCCTTTGTCAGAAAGAATATTGACACAACAAACTGTAGCACAACATTTCTCCCCTGTTAATTCTCTGCACTGACCTACGTAGCTGTGAACGTGTGGTTTTCCATGAAAGTCCACGTCCGCTCTCAGCCTATGGCCGGTTGTAGTGTGGCGCCATGTTTTGCACGACACCACTGCAGCCAGGAACAGCAAGGGACAGGCTCTATCACATAGGGTCCTTTCCTCTTCCTTTGTTTTGGGCCTGTTTCCTTCCTCGTTTTCTTAGATACTGTTCCCCCCTGATGGAAGTCTAAACAGACACTTGTTTTGAAAGCAAACAAACGAACAAGTATAAGGTCCTTGAACTTGCCCCTTGTGGAGAAAGGCCTAAAGACGTGTGGTGGAGGAGGGGGGGAGGAAGAGGAGAGGACGAGGAGGAAGAGGAAGAGGACGAGGACGAGGAGGAAAAGGAGGACAAGGAGGAGGAGGAAAAAGAGGAGGAAGAGCATGAGGACGAGGAGGAAGAGGAGGAGGATGAGGAAGAGGAGGAGGAAGAGGACCAGGAAGAGGAAGACGAGGAGGAAGATGAGGAGGAGGAGGACAAGAAAGAGGAGGAGGAAGAAGACCAGGAAGAGGAAGACGAGGAGGAGGATGAGGAGGATGAGGAGGAGGAGGAGGAGGAGGAGGAGGAGGAGGAGGAAAGGAGGAGGAAGAGCATGAGGACGAGGAGGACGAGGAAGAGGACCAGGAAGAGGACCAGAACGAGGACCAGGAAGAGGAAGACGAGGAGGAAGATGAGGAGGAGGAGGAGGAAGATGAAGAGGAGGAGGAAGAAGAAGAGGAGGATGAAGAGGACCAGGAAGAGGAAGACGAGGAGGAAGATGAGGAAAATAGGAAAGGAGAGAGTGATGTATTAAAACAGTAAACCATTTGATCCACCAGATGTGGCTGTAAGAGGTGCGTTGTTTATCCCCTGTTTACATCCTGGATTATATTCATGAAACATTGAAAGGCATTTTGGCTCAATATTGAACACTTGAACTCACAATTGAATGGCTCACAAGTGAACATTTGTGAACATTCATGTTTGCTATAGTGGGATAAATGTCAACTAAAACACACTCAGGAATGATTCTTAACACTCTGATGAGCTCTACCTAAATATTCCTACATGTCCATGTCAACAGATGGGTTGGTGCATCACTCAGTGCATAATATCCATCAACCTGTTTGCGGTTGTGGACTCCGATGATGCCGGTATTAGAAATGATGAATGTTTGCTTATTCAGCGCTCAATTCTGAAGCTCCACCAGGGATCATTTAAAATCCTTTACTAACATTTAAAATCCCCCCTCCTCCTCTCCTCCTCCCTACCTCTCGTGCTATTTAGACATGTAATGGAAATCCTTAATGAATACTTAATTTCCAGGAAACACTGGTGTCCTGTGTCACACGAGTGTGTTTCATTCATTGCCGACTCCCTCTTTTAAAATGGAGGGAAGCAAGGAAGAGAGGGAATAGTGATAAACGAGTAGGAGGACCAGCCAGTCGGCCTCAACCCAAAGCGCCGGTCGGTCCCGTGAAAGGAAGAGAGGGAATAGTGATAAACGAGTAGGAGGACCAGCCAGTCGGCCTCAACCCAAAGCGCAGGGTCGGTCCCGTGAAAGGAAGAGAGGGAATAGTGATAAACGAGTAGGAGGACCAGCCAGTCGGCCTCAACCCAAAGCGCCGGTCGGTCCCGTGAAAGGAAGAGAGGGAATAGTGATAAACGAGTAGGAGGACCAGCCAGTCGGCCTCAACCCAAAGCGCAGGTCGGTCCCGTGAAAGGAAGAGAGGGAATAGTGATAAACCCAGCCAGTCGGCCTCAACCCAAAGCGCCGGTCGGTCCCGTGAAAGGAAGAGAGGGAATAGTGATAAACGAGTAGGAGGACCAGCGGGTCGGTCCCGTGAAAAGAGAGGAAGAAAAATAAATAACCGGCGGGGGGGAAATAGCGTGGAAAGACATTAGGCTTGAAAGTTGAGTGCCGTTTCAAAGGGCCGGGACAGCATTAGTGTTGAACTGTGAGTGAAGGGAGCAGAGCGGCTCCTGATTGGGCCTCTTCCCTCTCATTAATATCGCTGGTCGCTGTATGTCTCAGTCCAGCTGACATGAGAAGTGTGGGCTAGATGGAGAACCCAAATACAGTCGATAGTAGAAAGGTACTGTAGATACTACTGCACTGTAGCTCAGTAGAAAGGTACTATAAATACTACTGCATTGTAGCTCAGTAGAAAAGTACTGTAGGCCTCCTGAGTTGTCTAAGACACTGCATCACAGTGCTAGCTGCACCACTAGAGATTCTGGGTTTAAGTCCAGGCTATGTACGCCGCCCCGGGAGACCCATGGGGCGGCGTACATTTGGCCCAGCGTCGTCCGGGTTAGGGGAGGGTTTGACCGGCAGGGATGTCCTTGTTCCATCGTGCACTAGCGACTCCTGTGGCGAGCCGGGCGCAGTGCACGCTGACACGGTCGCCAGGTGTACGGTGTTTCCTCCGACACATTGGTGTGGCTGGCTTCCGGGTTAAGTGGGCATTGTGTCAAGAAGCAGTGCGGCTTGGTTGGGTTGTGTTTCGGAGGACGCACGGCTCTCAACTTTCGCCTCTCCCGATTCCATACGGGAGTTGCAGCGATGAGACAGGGCTGTAACTACCAATTGGATACCACGGAATTGAGGTATTGTAAATACTACTGTATTGTAGAAAGGTACTGTAGATTCTACTCTACTGTAGTTCAGTAGAAAGGTACAATAAATACTACTGTATTGTAGTTCAGTAGAAAGGTACTGTAAATACTACTGTACTGTAGTTCAGTAGAAAGGTACTATAAATACTACTGTATTGTAGTTCAGTAGAAAGGTACTATAAATACTACTGTATTGTAGCTCAGTCGAAAGGTACTGTAGGCCTCCTGAGTGGTCTAAGACACTGCATCACAGTGCTCGCTGCGCCACTAGAGATTCCAGGTACTATAAATACTACTGTATTGTAGAAAGGTACTGTAGATTCTACTGTATTGTAGAAAGGTACTGTAGATTCTACTGTATTATAACTCAGTAGAAAGGTACTATAAATACTACTGTATTGTAGCTCGGTAGAAAGGTACTGTAGATACTATTGTACTGTAGTTCAGTAGAAAGGTACTGTAGATACTACTTACTGTATTGTAGTTCAGTAGAACGGTACTGTAGATTCTACTGTACTGTAGTTCAGTAGAAAGATACTATAGATTCTACTGTACTGTAGTTCAGTAGAAAGGTACTGTAGAATCTACTGTACTGTAGTTCAGTAGAAAGATACTGTACATTCTACTGTACTGTAGTTCAGTAGAAAGGTACTGTAGATTGTACTGTACTTCAGTAGAAAGGTACTGTAGATTCTACTGTATTATAACTCAGTAGAAAGGTACTATAAATACTACTGTACTGGAGTTCAGTAGAAAGGGACTGTAGATTATACTGTAATGTAGTTCAGTAGAAAGGTACTGTAGATTATATTGTATTATCACTCAGTAGAAAGGTACTATAAATACTACTGTACTGTAGTTCAGTAGAAAGGTACTGTAGATTCTACTGTACTGTAGTTCAGTAGAAAGGTACTATAAATACTACTGTACTGTAGTTCAGTAGAAAGGTACTGTAGATTCTACTGTACTGTAGTTCAGTAGAAAGGTACTGTACATTCTACTGTACTGTAGTTCAGTAGAAAGGTACTGTACATTCTACTGTACTGTAGTTCAGTAGAAAGGTACTATAGATTATACTGTACTGTAGTTCAGTAGAAAGGTACTATAAATACTACTGTACTGTAGTTCAGTAGAAAGGTACTGTAGATTCTACTGTACTGTAGTTCAGTAGAAAGGTACTGTAGATTCTACTGTAATGTAGCTCAGTAGAAAGGTACTGTAGATTCTACTGTAATGTAGAAAGGTACTGTAGATTCTACTGTACTGTAGTTCAGTAGAAAGGTACTGTAGATTCTACTGTATTGTAGAAAGGTACTGTAGATTCTACTGTACTGTCATTCAGTAGAAAGGTACTGTAGATTCTACTGTACTGTCGTTCAGTAGAAAGGTACTGTAGATTCTACTGTACTGTAGCCAGAGTTTGAGTGGAGTTGAGCTCAGAGCTCATGAATCGGTGCCTGGCACTCCACGTCCTTTCCTGCCTCTCTGCTAAAAAATACAAATAAACTGTGCACCGAATTCACTCCATTCATTAAGATCACAATTTAACCACCACCCATCTATTGTTGTGACTACCTGGACCTACATTACCATTTGGGTTTGAAGTATTGAAACCAAACCATATGATTTGAATGAAAAGTATTATAATTAACATGAAAAGGTGAATGTAAGAAGTTCTCATCATTTCAAATAGTCTCTATGTCATAGTTAACATCATAGAAACACTTTAAATAGGTCAGGACCCAGACAGGGAGCCTAAGAATATGAATTATTTAGGCTATATTATTTCAATTATTTCAAGGCTATAGCCTACAAATAAACACATTGTGAAGCATTAGCGAGTGCGACACACTAGGCTGGTAGGGAGTCATAGACATTAAGCGCTCAGCATTTAAACAACATTTTGATGTATTAAGGCTGTGACTCAGAATGAAATACAAATTAAACTTATTAGGCTCAGTCAACAGTGTCATTGAATTCATTTCTAGAAAAACCAGTGTGGCCAGAGTCTGTGGATTCAGTGCCTGGAGAGCAGGCCAGCAGGGGAGAATATCTTCTCTGCGCTTGCAGAGCCACTGGGGATGCTAAACACCCTTTTGGCCACTCTTGCTAGGCTGGGCAGGGATGCAGAGTTATTTTCTTATACAGACTATACAGTATATACACCCCTTCATATTAGTGGATTTGGCTATTTCAGCCACACCCGTTGCTGATAGGTGTATATAATCGAGCACACAGCCATGCAATCTCCATAGACAAACATTGGCAGTCAAATGGCCTTACTGAAGAGCTCAGTGGCTTTCAACGTGGCATCGTCATAGGATGCCACCTTTCCAATAAGTCAGTTTATAACATTTCGAACCTGCTAGAGCTGCCCTGGACAACTGTAAGTGCTGTTACTGTGAAGTGGATACGTCTAGGAAGAACAACGGCTCAGCTGCGAAGTGGTAGGTCACACAAGCACACAGAAGGGGACAGCCGAGTGCTGAAGTGGTAGGTCACACAAGCACACAGAACGGGACAGCCGAGTGCTGAAGTGGTAGGTCACACAAGCACACAGAAGGGGACAGCCGAGTGCTGAAGTGGTAGGTCACACAAGCACACAGAACGGGACAGCCGAGTGCTGAAGTGGTAGGTCACACAAGCACACAGAACGGGACAGCCGAGTGCTGAAGTGGTAGGTCACACAAGCACACAGAACGGGACAGCCGAGTGCTGAAGTGGTAGGTCACACAAGCACACAGAAGGGGACAGCCGAGTGCTGAAGTGGTAGGTCACACAAGCACACAGAACGGGACAGCCAAGTGCTGAAGTGGTAGGTCACACAAGCACACAGAACGGGACAGCCGAGTGCTGAAGTGGTAGGTCACACAAGCACACAGAAGGGGACAGCCGAGTGCTGAAGTGGTAGGTCACACAAGCACACAGAACGGGACAGCCGAGTGCTGAAGTGGTAGAACGCACAAGCACACAGAACGGGACAGCCGAGTGCTGAAGTGGTAGGTCACACAAGCACACAGAACGGGACAGCCGAGTGCTGAAGTGGTAGGTCACACAAGCACACAGAACGGGACAGCCGAGTGCTGAAGTGGTAGGCCACACAAGCACACAGAACGGGACAGCCGAGTGCTGAAGTGGTAGGTCACACAAGCACACAGAACGGGACAGCCGAGTGCTGAAGTGGTAGGTCACACAAGCACACAGAAGGGGACAGCCGAGTGCTGAAGTGGTAGGTCACACAAGCACACAGAAGGGGACAGCCGAGTGCTGAAGTGGTAGGTCACACAAGCACACAGAAGGGGACAGCCGAGTGCTGAAGTGGTAGGTCACACAAGCACACAGAACGGGACAGCCGAGTGCTGAAGTGGTAGGTCACACAAGCACACAGAACGGGACAGCCGAGTGCTGAAGTGGTAGGTCACACAAGCACACAGAACGGGACAGCCGAGTGCTGAAGTGGTAGGCCACACAAGCACACAGAAGGGGACAGCCGAGTGCTGAAGTGGTAGGCCACACAAGCACACAGAATGGGACAGCCGAGTGCTGAAGTGGTAGGTCACACAAGCACACAGAACGGGACAGCCGAGTGCTGAAGTGGTAGGTCACACAAGCACACAGAACGGGACAGCCGAGTGCTGAAGTGGTAGGTCACACAAGCACACAGAACGGGACAGCCGAGTGCTGAAGTGGTAGGTCACACAAGCACACAGAACGGGACAGCCGAGTGCTGAAGTGGTAGGTCACACAAGCACACAGAAGGGGACAGCCGAGTGCTGAAGTGGTAGGTCACACAAGCACACAGAACGGGACAGCCGAGTTCTGAAGTGGTAGGTCACACAAGCACACAGAACGGGACAGCCGTGTGCTGAAGTGGTAGGTCACATAAGCACACAGAACGGGACAGCCGTGTGCTGAAGTGGTAGGTCACACAAGCACACAGAAGGGACAGCCGAGTGCTGAAGTGGTAGGTCACACAAGCACACAGAACGGGACAGCCGAGTGCTGAAGTGGTAGGTCACACAAGCACACAGAAGGGACAGCCGAGT
This sequence comes from Oncorhynchus keta, assembly GCF_023373465.1. Lineage (NCBI taxonomy): Eukaryota > Metazoa > Chordata > Actinopteri > Salmoniformes > Salmonidae > Oncorhynchus > Oncorhynchus keta. Next base: position 135,787 of record NW_026287788.1, on the reverse strand, counting down.
GCTGAAGTGGTAGGTCACACAAGCACACAGAAGGGACAGCCGAGTGCTGAAGTGGTAGGTCACACAAGCACACAGAAGGGACAGCCGAGTGCTGAAGTGGTCGGTCACACAAGCACACAGAAGGGGACAGCCGAGTGCTGAAGTGGTAGGTCACACAAGCACACAGAAGGGGACAGCCGAGTGCTGAAGTGGTAGGTCACACAAGCACACAGAACGGGACAGCCGAGTGCTGAAGTGGTAGGTCACACAAGCACACAGAACGGGACAGCCGAGTGCTGAAGTGGTAGGTCACACAAGCACACAGAAGGGACAGCCGAGTGCTGAAGTGGTAGGGCACACAAGCACACAGAACGGGACAGCCGAGTGCTGAAGTGGTAGGTCACACAAGCACACAGAACGGGACAGCCGAGTGCTGAAGTGGTAGGTCACACAAGCACACAGAACGGGACAGCCGAGTGCTGAAGTGGTAGGCCACACAAGCACACAGAAGGGGACAGCCGAGTGCTGAAGTGGTAGGCCACACAAGCACAAGGAAGGGACAGCCGAGTGCTGAAGTGGTAGGCCACACAAGCACACAGAACGGGACAGCCGGGTGCTGAAGTTGTAGGTCACACAAGCACACAGAACGGGACAGCCGAGTGCTGAAGTGGTAGGTCACACAAGCACACAGAAGGGGACAGCCTGGTGCTGAAGCGTGTAAAAAGAAAATATGTCCTCGGTTGCAACACAGAGGCAGTTCCAAACTGCCTCTGGAAGCAAGCTTCATGAAATGGGTTTCCATGGCCAAGCAGCCTCACACAGGCCTAAGATCACCATGCGCAAAGCCAAGCGTCGGCTGGTATGGTCTAAAGCTCTCCGCCATTGGACTCTGGAGCAGTGGAAACACGTTCTCTGCAGTGATGAATCACGCTTCACCATCTGGCAGTCCAACGGATACCTCTGGATTTGGCGGTTGCCAGGAGAACGCTACCTCCCCGAATGCAAAGTGACAACTGTAAAGTTTGGTGGAGGATGAATAATGGTCTGGGTCTGTTTTTCATGATTCGGGCCCCGTAGTTCCAGTGAAGGGAAATCGTAACGCTATAGCATACAATGACATTCTAGACAATTCTTTGCTTCCAACTTTGTGGCAACATTCTGGGGAAGGCCCTCTCCTTTTCATCATGACAATTCCCCCGTGCACAATGCGAGTTACATACAGAAATGGTTTTTTGAGATCAGTGTGGAAGAACTTGACTGGCCTGCACAGAGCCCTGACCTTAACCCCATCAAACACCTTTGGGATGAATTGGAACACCGACTGTGAGCCAGGCATAATTGCTCTAACATCAGTACCCGAAATCACTAATGCTCTTGAGGTTGAATGGAAGCAAGTCCCAGGTACTGTAGATACCACTGCTGGGCACAGGGTACTGTACAGTTCCATACAAATGGAATGGAAAGATACTACTGTACTGTAGCTCAGTAGAAAGGTACTGTAGATACTATTGTATTGTAACTCAGTAGAAAGGTACTATAAATACTACTGTACTGTAGTTCAGCAGAAAGGTAATGTAGTTCAGTAGAAAGGTACTGTAGCTCAGTAGAAAGGTACTGTAGCTCAGTAGAACGGTATTATAGATTCTACTGTACTGTAGCTCTATAGAAAGGTACTATAAATACTACTGTACTGTAGTTCAGTAGAAAGGTACTGTAAATAATTCTGTATTGTAGTTAAGTAGAAAGGTACTGTAGATAGAAGATCTCAAGGTAGACAATTTCCATGACATACTGTACGTATCTAGGATTGGTTCTCTTTTCTCAATCAGCCAATATCCAGACCCCAAACATGTAAACTCGCTAGCTGGCTAAAGTGGTTAATGTTTGGCAGGCCGTCTTCACAGAGATTCCTATGGTCCAAGATTAAGAGTTGCTGGCATCTATCCAGTTGTCTGGCCCCACATTATCTTCAACACCCCGGACAGCATGTTTTCATAAGGAGGCTCCTTGTCTAGCCAGGACCCAGGGGGGTTTGTGTGTGTGTGTGTGTGTGTGTGTGTGTGTGTGTGTGTGTGTGTGTGTGTGTGTGTGTGTGTGTGTGTGTGTGTGTGTGTGTGTGTGTGTGTGTGTGTGTGTGTGTGTGTGTGTGTGTGTGTGTGTGTGTGTGTGGGAGCTTGGTGAGGAGTTGAGTACACTCTGTGTATGAGTAGCAGAGGGCCATTAGGGGAGCAATGGAGCTGATGACATGTTATTCCTGTGACATGCCTGGCCCCTGGCTCCTGGCTCCTCTGCTCTCTACTGGACCATGGGAGCCCCAGGGCCTCCAAGTGGACAGAGACAGACAAACGCACAGACAGAGGGAGGGAGGGAGGTTATTTTAGGAGGTGGTCTGGTGCCGGACGCCGGACGCCCTGTCTCCCACCACCAGCCAGTCCAGCACACAACATGTCTCCTGATACACTATCAACAGGCCGGCAGGCAGGCAGATCGGCGCGTTTTTAAACGGGAGCCAGGGCAATTATTAGACTGACGCCAAGGGAACAGAGTTATCAGAGGCCCGGGAGACAGTAGATAAAATGGCTGTTCCTCCAATAAGAACAGTCTGGAGGGAAACAACACGTCCACAGTAAAAACACTCTACCGAGAACACTACGTAGTTATAGTAACTAAGTAAAAACACTCTACCGAGAACACTACGTAGTTATAGTAACTAAGTAAAAACACTCTACCAAGAACACTACGTAGTTATAGTAACTAAGTAAAAACACTCTACCGAGAACACTACGTAGTTATAGTAACTAAGTAAAAACACTCTACCGAGAACACTACGTAGTTATAGTAACTAAGTAAAAACACTCTACCGAGAACACTACGTAGTTATAGTAACTAAGTAAAAACACTCTACCGAGAACACTACGTAGTTATAGTAACTAAGTAAAAACACTCTACCGAGAACACTACGTAGTTATAGTAACTAAGTAAAAACACTCTACCGAGAACACTACGTAGTTATAGTAACTAAGTAAAAACACTCTACCGAGAACACTACGTAGTTATAGTAACTAAGTAAAAACACTCTACCGAGAACACTACGTAGTTATAGTAACTAAGTAAAAACACTCTACCGAGAACACTACGTAGTTATAGTAACTAAGTAAAAACACTCTACCGAGAACACTACGTAGTTACAGTAACTAAGTAAAAACACTCTACCGAGAACACTACGTAGTTACAGTAACTAAGTAAAAACACTCTACCGAGAACACTACGTAGTTACAGTAACTAAGTAAAAACACTCTACCGAGAACACTACGTAGTTATAGTAACTAAGTAAAAACACTCTACCGAGAACACTACGTAGTTACAGTAAATAAGTAAAAACACTCTACCGAGAACACTACGTAGTTACAGTAACTAAGTAAAAACACTCTACCGAGAACACTACGTAGTTACAGTAACTAAGTAAAAACACTCTACCGAGAACACTACGTAGTTACAGTAACTAAGTAAAAACACTCTACCGAGAACACTACGTAGGTAGTTACAGTAACTCAGTAAAAACACTCTACCGAAAACACTACGTAGTTACAGTAACTAAGTAAAAACTCTCTACCGAGAACACTACGTAGTAACAGTAACTAAGTAAAAGCACTCTACCGAGAACACTACGTAGTTACAGTAACTAAGTAAAAACACTCTACCGAGAACACTACGTAGTTACAGTAACTAAGTAAAAACACTCTACCCAGAACACTACATAGTTACAGTAACGCAGTGCTTCAGAAGTTATCACAACAAGTCAGCTCACTTTTGAACACACAACTACTCTTCTTACAACAAAAAATAACACGCAATTGATTTAGAGATTTTGTATGTGCATCAAATCAAATCATTTTATTGGTCACATACACATATTTAGCTGATGTTATTGGTCACATACACATATTTAGCTGATGTTATTGTGGGTGTGGCGAAATCCTTGTGTTTCTAGCTCCAACAGTGCAGTAGTATCTAACAATACACAACAATACACACACATCTAAAAGTAAAAGAATGGAATTAAGAAATATAGAAATATTAGGACGAGCAATGGCATTGACTAAAGTACAGTAGAATAGAATACAGTCAGTGGTGATTTTAGCATGTGAATCTTGGTGGGGGAAAATAAAACAATGTAGGATGCATGTCAGCAAAGCCACTACACAACACTAAACAATATAGGAATTATTGCTCTATAACGTTGACAAACGGTGCCCACAAACTGTTAGGGCTGACATAAAGATGTCCCAACAGCAGTCCCAGCATCTTACCACTGCTGAACCCGGCTTTCAGCAGAGCCTTGTCTGGCAGCGAAACAGTTCATTCAGCCACATTTATTGCCTTTTTTAAAAATCTAAGCTGATATGGCAGACTTGCTTAAACAAATGTGGTTTCTACTGTCAATTGAGATGTAAAAATTATGGCACAGGGGGACGACAAGCGGATAAGAGGCAATCCGTCATTTCGATGAAGACATTAATGAGCGAGCGAGTACGGACGTAGTCAGTATAACTATTGGTTCAGCACTTTCTAAATGTACAGCAAAAGAATTCAGAACATGGGCCGATCTTACAGTGTACTCCCTGTACACCAACTCAGAACCGTAGGATAAACAAATAGGACATATAAACAGACAAAGAAAGCTCTTACAATATTTGATGATTACATTTCTCTAAAACAGGTGATAGGCTATTTGTGCACCACCAAGTCAGAACAGTAGGTGAAATGAAGAGGTGACAATAGACCAAATTATTAGGGTAAGGCACATTGAACACCGTTTGGGTCTTTGCGTGTCAAAAAATACATAACACTATAACACTCTACCGAGAACACTACGTAGTTACAGTAACTAAGTAAAAACACTCTACCGAGAACACTACGTAGTTATAGTAACTAAGTAAAAACACTCTACCGAGAACACTACGTAGTTATAGTAACTAAGTAAAAACACTCTACCGAGAACACTACGTAGTTATAGTAACTAAGTAAAAACACTCTACCGAGAACACTACGTAGTTACAGTAACTAAGTAAACGGGTTAAATAAGCTTTTAATTTGACATTATAGAATGTTGTGTGTGTTGAATTTGCACATGGTTAAAAAAATATTTCTTACGTTCAAACTACTCCCCTGTGAAGTCGTGACTTGTGACATACGGCTAGTTTCCTGAATCGGGTCACATATAACTCTATGGCAGAACCTAAGGGGCAAAAATGTTCTGAGCCAATCATCACAGAAAATTGAGCCAATCAGGTGCAACGCTCTGTATTTTCTGCTGGCTAGCCCCACCACCATAGAAAGCCCTGAGCTAGGCTGAAACACCTGCATTTTGGAGCTGCCTTACTCAAGAATGCAAAAAAGAGACCATGTTTGTACGCGGCTTTATTAACTCAATTACAATTTTTTTTTACATTGTTTGCAAACTGATATGTGACTCGTATTAATATCAAAATTACAAGCAAAACAGGCAAGCCCCCCCCAATGCTATTTTTTTTTTACCTAAAAGTGTGGTTCTCAAAACAGGTGGGGCCCTGCCCCACCCGCCCTGAATGACGGGTCACCACTGAATACAGTATTCGTATGAGATGAGTAAAGCAAAAATATGTGAACATTATTAAAGTGACTAGTGTTCCATTATTAAAGTGACCAGTGATTCCATGATTCCTATGTATATAGGGCAGCAGCTTCTAAGGTCTGATGGCCTTAGAAGCTGTTTTTTAGTCTCTCGGTCCCAGATTTGATGCACCTGTACTGTCCTCGCCTTCTGGATGGTAGTGGGGTGAACAGAACGTGGCTCGGGTGGTCGATTGATGTCTTTGATGATCTTTTTGTCCTTCCTGTGACATCGGGTGCTGTAGGTGTCCTGGAGGTGAGGCAGTGTTCCGCTGGTGATGCACTGGACAGACCGCACCACCCTCTGGAGAGCCCTGCGGAGCCCTGCGAAGTTTCCAAACCAGGTGGCGATACAGCCTGACAGGATGCTCTCAATTGTGCATCTGAAAAATTTTGTGAGGGTCTCAGGGGCCAAGCCGAATTTCTTCAGCCTCCTGAGGTTGAAGAGGCTCTGATGCGCCTTCTTCACTACACTGTCTGTGTGGGTGGACCATTTCAGATTGCCAGTGGTGTGTACACCGATGAACTTGAAGCTTTTCACCTTATCCACTGTGGTCCCGAAGATGTGGATAGGGGCGTGCTCCCTCTGCTGTTTCCTGAACTCCACAATCAGCTCCCTCGTTTTTGTTGACGTTGAGGGAGAGGTTATTTTCCTGGCACCACTCTGCCAGGGCCCTCACCTCTTCCCTGTAGGCTCTCGTCATTGTTGGTAATCAGGCCTACTACTGTTGTGTTGTCTGCAAACTTGATGATTGAGTTGGAGGCGTGTGTGGCCATGCATTCATGGGTGAACAGGGAGTACAGGAGGGGGCTGAGCACACACCTTTGTGTGACCCCTGTGTTGAGGATCAGCGAAGTGGAGATGTTGTTTCCTACCTTCACCACCTGGGGCGGCCCGTCAGGAAGTCCAGGACCCAGTTGCACAGGGCGGATATCAGACCCAGGGCCCCGAGCTTAATGATGAGCTTGGATTGTACTATGGTGTTGAAGGCTGAGCTGTAGTCTATGAACAGCATTCTTACATAGGTATTCCTCTTGTCCAGATGGGATAGGGCAATGTACAGTGCGATGGCGATTGCATCGTCAGTGGACCTATTGGGGTGGTATGCAAATTGAGAGGGTCTAGGGTGTCTGGTAAGGTAGCAGGTATATGATCCTTAACTAGCCTCTCAAAGCACTTCATGATGACAGAAGTGAGTGCTACGAGGCTATAGTCATCTGGTTCAGATATCTTTGCTGTCTTGGGTCCCGGAACAATGGTGTACACCTTGAAGCAAGTGGGGACAGCAGACTGGGAAAGGAAGAGATTGAATATAACAGCCAGCTGGTCTGCGCATGCTCTGAGGACGTGGCTAGGGAGGCCGTCTGGGCTGGCAGCCGTGCGAGGGTTAACACGCTTAAATGTCTTACTCACGTCAGGCACGGAGAATGAGAGCCCACGGTCCTTGGGAGTGGGCAGCGTCGGTGGCACTGTGTTATCCTCAAAGTGTGCAAATAAGGTCTTTAGCTTGTCCGGGAGCAAGACGTCAGTGTCCGCGACGTGGCTGGTTTTGCCTTTGTCTGTAGACCCTGCCACATACATCTTGTGTCTGAGCCGATGAATTGCGACTCCACTTTGTCTCTGTACTGAAGTTTTGCGTGTGTGTGTGTGTGTGTGTGTGTGTGTGTGTGTGTGTGTGTGTGTGTGTGTGTGTGTGTGTGTGTGTGTGTGTGTGTGTGTGTGTGTGTGTGTGTGTGTGTGTGTGTGTGTGTGTGTGTGTGTGTGTGCTATTTTAACACACAATCTTGTTGTCCCTCATCACTAAAGACTAACCAAATTCGGCTAGTTAGAATTCAATATAATTACCTTTTCTGCCCTCGAGACACTAATTATTTATTGAGCAACATCAGAACGAGGCTTCCATATCAGCTAAAAATGACCAATTAAGCAGGAATCTGGCAGATGTTTTTCATTTCATATCAAATTAGAATAAACTGAACATCCTTTGTTTGTTTGTGTTTTGGGATTTGAAGTGGGCTCTTCAGTCTACGTTGCTTTAAGGGGTCAGCCGCGAGGTGGCTTCAAAACAAATCCATTCTGACAAGGCTGCCTTAATGTCTGATTGGGTCAGCTTCTCAGAAAATAACGCTGAGATGCCTTTTGCGTTCAGGTAATTTAGGTCATGGTTGGGGATCAAGAGGTTCGGTTAAAGATATAGAGCTCATTCAGAAAGTATTCAGCCCCCTTGACCTTTTCAACATTTTGTTACGTTACGCCCTTATTCTAAAATGGATTGAATGTAAATATTCCTCAGCAATCTACACACAAAACCCCAAAATTACAAAGCAAAAATCAGTTTTTAGAGATGTTTGCAAAAAATATATATATATATATTTTTTTAAACTGAAATACTTCATTTACATAAGTATTCAGACCCTTTGCTATGAGACTCGAAATCGAGTTCATGTGCAGCCTGTTTCCATTGATCATCCTTGAGATGTTTCTACAACTTGATTGGAGTCCACCTGTGGTAAATTCAATTGATTGGACATGATTTGGAAAGGCACACACCTGTCTATATAAGGTCCACAGTTGACAGTCCATGTCAGAGCAAAAACCAAGCAATGAGGTGGAAGGAACTGTCCGTAGAGCTCCGAGACAGGATTGCGTCGAGGCACAGATCTGGGGAAGGGTACCAAAAAAGGTGTGCAGCATTGAAGGTCCCCAAGAACACAGTGGCCTCCATCATTCATTTTATTTAACTAGGCAAGTCAGTTAAGAACCAATTCTTATTTACCAAACCCTAACCCGGGCGAAGCTGGGAAAATTGTGTGGCGCCCCATTGGACTCCCAATCACGGCCGGTTGTGATATAGCCCAGGATCGAACCAGGGTCTGTAGTGACGCCTCTAGCACTGAAATGCAGTGCCTTATTCTGCTGCCCCACTCGGGAGCCCCTTCTTCAATAAAAGAAGTTTGGAACCACCAAGACTCTTCCTAGAGCTGACTACCTGGCCAAACTGAGCAATTGGGAGAGAAGGGCCTTGGTCAGGAGGTGACCAACGACCTTAAAGGTCACTCTGACAGAGCTCCAGAGTTCCCCTGTGGAGATGGGAGAACCTTCCAGAAGGACAACCATCTCTGTGGCACTCCACCAATCAGGCCTTTATTGTAGAGTGGCCAGACAGAAGCCACTCCTCAGTAAAAGGCACATTACAGCCTGCTTGCAGTTTGCCAAAAGGCACCTAATGGACTCTCAGACCACGAGTAACACGTTTCTCATGTCTGATGAAACCAAGATATAACTCTTTGGCCTGAATGCCAAGCTTCATGTCTGGAGGAAACCTGGTACCATCCCTACAGTGAAGCATGGTGGTGGCAGCATCATGCTGTGGGGATGTTCTTCAGCTGGAGGGTCTGGGAAACTAGGCAGGATTAAGGGAAAGATGAACAAAGTACAAAGTACAAAGAGATCTTTGATGAAAAGGACCTCAGACTGGGGGCGAAGGTTCAAATTCCAACAGAACAAAGACCCTAAGCACACAGCCAAGACAACGCAGGAGTGGCTTCAGGACAAGTCTCTGAATGTCCTTGAGTGGCCCAGCTAGAGCCCGGACTTGAACCCGATCGAACAGCTCTGGAGAGACCTGAAGAGAGCTGTGCAGCGCTGCTCCCCATCCAGCCTGACAGAGATTGAGAGGATCTGCAGAGACGAATGGGAGAAACTCCCCAAATACAGGTGTGTCAAGCTTGTAGTATCATACCCAAGAAGACTCGAGGCTGTAATCGCTGCCAAAGGTGCTTCAACAAAGTGCTGATTAAATGGTCTGAATACTTATGTAAATGTGATATTTCAGTTTTTATTTTTGTTTTTGCTTTGTCATTATGGGGTAATGTCTGTAGATTTATTAGGTATAAAAAAAACGATTTAATACATTTTAGTATAAGGCTGTAACGTAACAAAATGTGAAAAAAGTCTAAAGCACTGTATCTACTAGGCATCTACTAGGTATCTACTAGGCAATACAGGAACATGGCATAAATTGCCTTGTGGGAGTTTGCTTCTGTAGCCGGAGTGGATTTTAATCTTCCACCTTGAAACTTTCTGATGCTTTCATTCTAATCTAACGGCTACTAGTCCAAGATACACTCTAATAACAGTAATTCTAATCTAACCACTTGGCTAACAGCTACTAGTCCAAGATACTCTCTGATAACAGTCATTCTAATCTAACCACTTGGCTAACAGCTACTAGTCCAAGATACACTCTAATAACAGTAATTCTAATCTAACCACTTGGCTAACAGCTACTAGTCCAAGATACACTCTAATAACAGTCATTCTAATCTAACGGCTACTAGTCCAAGATACACTCTAATAACAGTCATTCTAATCTAATGGCTACAGCTACTAGTCCAAGATACACTCTAATAACAGTCATTCTAATTTAACCACTTGGCTAACAGCTACTAGTCCAAGATACACTCTAATAACAGTCATTCTAATCTAACCACTTGGCTAACAGCTACTAGTCCAAGATACACTCTAATAACAGTCATTCTAATCTAATACTAACACTCTAATAACAGTCTTCTACTAACGGCTACCAAGATACACTCTAATAACAGTCATTCTAATCTAACGGCTACTAGTCCAAGATACACTCTAATAACAGTCATTCTAATCTAACAGCTACTAGTCCAAGATACACTCTAATAACAGTCATTCTAATCTAACCACTTGGCTAACGGCTACTAGTCCAGGATGCACATGATAGGTTTTCCATGTATCTATTAATTAACAACATGGGTTATCTCGGATGACACGGACACATTTCCTTGTCAAATTGGCTCCCAGAACCCCCCAGATGTTTAGTTATGACCAGTGTGACAAGCTGCCTAAAAAGTCTCCTTGTGTGGAGGCCTATTGTTTGTCATATTTCGCCACCATTCCAAATGGATAATTGTATGACACGCTACAGACCGGGTTTACATTAGACCTATGATACATCAACCTTGTCTTTCCTGTCTCAATGGCGTTTTAAAATGCCAGTATGCAGAAGCTCTCTAACAACAGTTATCTTTTCCCTGTCCAACATTTGATTGAGTTACACTGGGGAACACATTTTGAACAGGTGCCTTGCATACACCCCTTCCCCATACCCATCAACCCCTTTCCACCTCCGCCTCCACTACCCCCAACTCTCTGATCTATTGGACGAAACCGGACCCCCACAGAAAGACTTTAACGTGCCTCTCAGTCCTCCCAGACCCTTGGTTGAGATGGGGCTGCAAAGAGAGGAACAAGGCATAACTCTACGTACTGTGTAACCTGCGTACACACAGAGTTATCTCTTCTTATTTCAGTCACAAGCAGTTCATGACCTGGAACCAGTGGAGGCTGCTGAGGGGAGGACGGCTCATAATAATGGCTGGAACGGAACAAATGGAATGGCATCAGTTGTTGATTGTTTTATTTTACCTTTATTTAACTAGTCAGTTAAACAAACAAATTCTTATTTACAATGACGGTGATCCATTCCCACCTGTTCCGCTCCAGCCATTACCACGTGCCCGTCCCGCTCCAGCCATTACCACGTGCCCGTCCCGCTCCAGCCATTACCACGTGCCCGTCCCGCTCCAGCCATTACCACGTGCCCGTCCCGCTCCAGCCATTACCACGTGCCCGTCCCGCTCCAGCCATTACCACGTGCCCGTCCCGCTCCAGCCATTACCACGTGCCCGTCCCGCTCCAGCCATTACCACGTGCCCGTCCCGCTCCAGCCATTACCACGTGCCCGTCCCGCTCCAGCCATTACCACGTGCCCGTCCCGCTCCAGCCATTACCACGTGCCCGTCCCGCTCCAGCCATTACCACGTGCCCGTCCTGCTCCAGCCATTACCACGTGCCCGTCCCGCTCCAGCCATTACCACGTGCCCGTCCTGCTCCAGCCATTACCACGTGCCCGGTCCCGCTCCAGCCATTACCACGTGCCCGTCCCGCTCCAGCCATTACCACGTGCCCGTCCCGCTCCAGCCATTACCACGTGCCCGTCCCGCTCCAGCCATTACCACGTGCCCGTCCCGCTCCAGCCATTACCACGTGCCCGTCCCGCTCCAGCCATTACCACGTGCCCGTCCCGCTCCAGCCATTACCACGTTCCCATTACCACGTGCCCGCTCCAGCCATTACCACGTGCCCGTCCCGCTCCAGCCATTACCACGTGCCCGTCCCGCTCCAGCCATTACCACGTGCCCGTCCCGCTCCAGCCATTACCACGTGCCCGTCCCGCTCCAGCCATTACCACGTGCCCGTCCCGCTCCAGCCATTACCACGTGCCCGTCCCGCTCCAGCCATTACCACGTGCCCGTCCTCCCTAATTAAGGTGCCTCGAACATGGTGCTAATCCCACAGCCTGGTATCTGCCAAACAGCCAACACTCCCAAACAAAAGGAGAATTACAACACAGACCTTGAGTCAGTTGTTGTGTTGGTGCAATCATCATCAATGCCAAAGGAGAAGGTCCTCTTGTCTCTCAATGGATTCATCTGTTCTAGGATCAGTGGTTACCATGTTTTTCATCTGCACTTTTTGTCTTTCACTTGTCTTATTTTGTGTGAATAAATAAATAAATATAGGTGTGTTTGCACTTTTGTCATTGGGTTTGAGGTTTCAAAGAACTGGGGGTGTTCAGTAGGAAGACTGTGCAGGAAACAATTACTGTAGTAGGTTAATGTTTTTTCCAGGTTCTCTTTGTACTTCTGCAATATGAATTCTCCTTTTAGTTTGGCATTTGGATAAGTATTATCCTGTTTGTTCCCGCTGCTATACACCACTCCGGTTGACAAAGGGTTAACAGCTGACCTTTGACCAGGGCTCGATTAAGAACATAGCTTTGTCCAACACTGAGATAATATAATAATAATAATATATGCCATTTAGCAGACGCTTCCTGCTCCAAAGCCACTTACAGTCATGTGTGCATACATTCTAATTATGGTGGTCCTCGGAATCAAATCCCACTACCCTGGTATCTGCAAGCAGCCATGCTCTACCAACTGACAAAAGGACAACAGAGATCCTGAGTCAGTTGAGTGGACTTTCAATCATCATAACTGTATCACCTTTAGATGGCATGACCTACCTCTGGTTGGTTCAGGCATTCCTGTGGGGGAAATGACATCTGCACTCTGGTTGGTTTAGCCATTCCTGTGGGGGAAATGACCTACCTCTGGTTGGTTCAGACATTCCTGTGGGGTTTCAAATGACCTACCTCTGGTTGGTTCAGACATTCCTGTGGGGAAATGACCTACCTACTAGTGGTTGGTTTTTTCAGGCATTCCTGTGGGGTTCTGAAATGACCTACCTCTGGTTGGTTCAGACATTCCTGTGGGGGAAATGACCTACCTCTGGTTGGTTCAGACATTCCTGTGGGGGAAATGACCTACCTCTGATTGGTTCAGGCATTCCTGTGGGGCTGAAATGACCTACCTCTGGTGGTTCAGACATTCCTGTGGGGGAAATAATACCTAATAATGGTTGGTTCAGACATTCCTGTGGGGGAAATTACCTAGTCTGGTTGGTTCAGACATTCCTGTGGTCCCGGGAAATGACCTACCCTGGGTTCAGACATTCCTGTGAAGGACCAAATGACCTACCTCTGGTTGGACTTCAGGACCTTATTCCTTTGGGGGCAATGACCTACCTCTGGTTGGTTCAGGCATTCCTGTGGGGGAAATGACCTACCTCTGGTTGGTTCAGACATTCCTGTGGGGGAAATGACCTACCTCTGGTTGGTTCAGACATTCCTGTGGGGGAAATGACCTACCTCTGGTTGGTTTAGACATTCCTGTGGGGGAAATGACCTACCTCTGGTTGGTTCAGACATTCCTGTGTCAGAAATGACCTACCTCTGGTTGGTTCAGACATTCCTGTGGGGGAAATGACCTACCTCTGGTTGGTTCAGACATTCCTGTGGGGGAAATGACCTACCTCTGGTTGGTTCAGACATTCCTGTGGGGGAAATGACCTACCTCTGGTTGGTTCAGACATTCCTGTGGGAGAAATGACCTACCTCTGGTTGGTTCAGACATTCCTGTGGGGAAATGACCTACCTCTGGTTGGTTCAGACATTCCTGTGTCAGAAATGACCTACCTCTGGTTGGTTCAGACATTCCTGTGGGGAAATGACCTACCTCTGGTTGGTTCAGACATTCCTGTGTCAGAAATGACCTACCTCTGGTTGGTTCAGACATTCCTGTGGGGGAAATGACCTACCTCTGGTTGGTTCAGACATTCCTGTGGGGGAAATGACCTACCTCTGGTTGGTTCAGACATTCCTGTGGGGAAATGACCTACCTCTGGTTGGTTTAGACATTCCTGTGGGGGAAATGACCTACCTCTGGTTGGTTCAGACATTCCTGTGGGGGAAATGACCTACCTCTGGTTGGTTCAGACATTCCTGTGGGGGAAATGACCTACCTCTGGTTGGTTCAGACATTCCTGTGGGGGAAATGACCTACCTCTGGTTGGTTCAGACATTCCTGTGGGGAAATGACCTACCTCTGGTTGGTTCAGACATTCCTGTGGGGGAAATGACCTACCTCTGGTTGGTTCAGACATTCCTGTGGGGGAAATGACCTACCTCTGGTTGGTTCAGACATTCCTGTGGGGAAATGACCTACCTCTGGTTGGTTCAGACATTCCTGTGGGGGAAATGACCTACCTCTGGTTGGTTCAGACATTCCTGTGGGGAAATGACCTACCTCTGGTTGGTTCAGCCATTCCTGTGGGGGAAATGACCTACCTCTGGTTGGTTCAGCCATTCCTGTGGGGGAAATGACCTACCTCTGGTTGGTTTAGCCATTCCTGTGGGGGAAATGACCTACCTCTGGTTGGTTTAGACATTCCTGTGGGGGAAATGACCTACCTCTGGTTCGTTCAGCCATTCCTGTGGGGGAAATGACCTACCTCTGGTTGGTTCAGACATTCCTGTGGGGGAAATTACCTACCTCTGGTTGGTTTAGCCATTACTGTGGGGGAAATGAATGAGGAAAGAATGAGGTTTTGGGATAAAGGTGAAAATCAAATCTGAGGTTAACACATAATTAGGAGTTCTTATTTTACCTTTACTTAATTAGGCAAGTCAGTTATGAACAAATTCAAACAATGGCTGCCTGCCCCGGGCAAACCCTAATGACACTGGGCCAATTACGTTCCAGCCCCCTGCCCATCCGCTCAAGAAAGAATCGGTCAGCAGGTGGATCTAGTTGATGATCCCTGGTATAAGATCTCCTAAACCTGCGTTTAGGAGATCTTATGTTTGGTGTTTATCCCCCCAAAAAATGATCATTTCTCCATAGGCTTTGGCCAACAAGTAATGGCAGAGTTATTGTCTACAAAAAAGTCACCATTACTATTGCTCTCTATGTTGGTTGCAAGTGAGTTTAGCTGTGCAGGTGATTTTAGCGTGTATTGATGGTTTAATGAGAAATGAGCTGTTCATAATCTGGTGGCTTTCCATGATTGCAACTGGCCCCACGAGTCTTGCCAATGACTTTTAGGATGTGTGAACGAGTTACCCTCTACTGTCCTCCTAGAAAAAGTTGAGGAGTTGAATGGTACAAAATGTTAAATTTGGACGTTTCATGCTGTTAGAATGTTTCATAAACTACACTCTTGGAAAAAAAGGTGCCAACTAGAACCTTAAATGGTTATTTGGCTGCCCCCATAGGAGAACCCTTTGAAGAACCCTATTTGGTTCCAGGTTGAACCCTTTGAAGACCTGGAAGTATGTAGAACCAATCAGAGGTTGGGTATTCCTGAATGGGGCGAGGCTATGACTTCTTAAGTGCTACTCTGAGCTATTTCAATATATAATTGGGCAGCTATGTCATCTTAACTGCTTCTCTGAGCTATAGCAATATATAATGGGAAGCTTTGCCTTCTTAACTGCTTCTCTGAGCTATAGCAATATATAATGGGAAGCTTTGCCTTCTTAACTGCTTCTCTGAGCTATAGCAATATATAATGGGAAGCTTTGCCTTCTTAACTGCTTCTCTGAGCTATAGCAATATATAATGGAAGCTTTGCCTTCTTAACTGCTTAACTGCTTCTCTGAGCTATAGCAATATATAATGGGAAGCTTTGCCTTCTAAACTGCTTCTCTGAGCTATAGCAATATATAATGGGAAGCTTTGCCTTCTTAACTGCTTAACTGCTTCTCTGAGCTATAGCAATATATAATGGAAGCTTTGCCTTCTTAACTGCTTCTCTGAGCTATAGCAATATATAATGGAAGCTTTGCCTTCTTAACTGCTTCTATGAGCTATAGCAATATATAATGGAAGCTATGTCATCTTAACTGCTTCTCTGAGCTATAGCAATATATAATGGAAGCTTTGCCTTCTTAACTGCTTCTCTGAGCTATAGCAATATATAATGGAAGCTATGTCATCTTAACTGCTTCTCTGAGCTATAGCGATATATAATGGAAGCTTTGCCTTCTTAACTGCTTCTCTGAGCTATAGCAATATATAATGGAAGCTTTGCCTTCTTAACTGCTTCTCTGAGCTATAGCAATATATAATGGGAAGCTTTGCCTTCTTAACTGCTTCTCTGAGCTATAGCAATATATAATGGGAAGCTTTGCCTTCTAAACTGCTTCTCTGAGCTATAGCAATATATAATGGGAAGCTTTGCCTTCTTAACTGCTTCTCTGAGCTATAGCAATATATAATGGAAGCTTTGCCTTCTTAACTGCTTCTCTGAGCTATAGCAATATATAATGGAAGCTATGCCTTCTTAACTGCTTCTCTGAGCTATAGCAATATATAATGGGAAACTTTGCCTTCTTAACTGCTACTCTGAGCTATAGCAATATTAAATGGGAAGCTTTGCCTTCTTAACTGCTTTTCTGAGCTTTTGCAATATATAATGGAAGCTTTGCCTTCTTAACTGCCTCTCTGAGCTATAGCAATATATAATGGAAGCTATGCCTTCTTAACTGCTTCTCTGAGCTATAGCAATATATAATGGGAAGCTTTGCCTTCTTAACTGCTACTCTGAGCTATAGCAATATATAATGGAAGCTTTGCCTTCTTAACTGCTACTCTGAGCTATAGCAATATATAATGGAAGCTTTGCCTTCTTAACTGCCTCTCTGAGCTATAGCAATATATAATGGAAGCTTTGCCTTCTTAACTGCTTCTCTGAGCTATAGCAATATATAATGGAAGCTTTGCCTTCTTAACTGCTACTCTGAGCTATAGCAATATATAATGGGAAGCTTTGCCTTCTTAACTGCTTTTCTGAGCTATTGCAATATATAATGGAAGCTTTGCCTTCTTAACTGCCTCTCTGAGCTATAGCAATATATAATGGGAAGCTTTGCCTTCTTAACTGCCTCTCTGAGCTATAGCAATATATAATGGAAGCTTTGCCTTCTTAACTGCTACTCTGAGCTATAGCAATATATAATGGGAAGCTTTGCCTTCTTAACTGCCTCTCTGAGCTATAGCAATATATAATGGGAAGCTTTGCCTTCTTAACTGCCTCTCTGAGCTATAGCAATATATAATGGAAGCTTTGCCTTCTTAACTGCTACTCTGAGCTATAGCAATATATAATGGGAAGCTTTGCCTTCTTAACTGCTTCTCTGAGCTATAGCAATATATAATGGGAAGCTTTGCCTTCTTAACTGCTTCTCTGAGCTATAGCAATATATAATGGAAGCTTTGCCTTCTTAACTGCTTCTCTGAGCTATAGCAATATATAATGGGAAGCTTTGCCTTCTTAACTGCTTTTCTGAGCTATAGCAATATATAATGGGAAGCTTTGCCTTCTTAACTGCTTCTCTGAGCTATAGCAATATATAATGGAAGCTATGTCATCTTAACTGCTTCTCTGAGCTATAGCAATATATAATGGAAGCTTTGCCTTCTTAACTGCTTCTCTGAGCTATAGCAATATTAAATGGGAAGCTTTGCCTTCTTAACTGCTTTTCTGAGCTATTGCAATATATAATGGAAGCTTTGCCTTCTTAACTGCCTCTCTGAGCTATAGCAATATATAATGGGAAGCTTTGCCTTCTTAACTGCTTTTTCAATATTAAATGGAAGCTATAGCTAAATATATAATGGAAGCTTTGCCTTCTTAACTGCTCTCTGAGCTATAGCAATATATAATGGAAGCTTTGCCTTCTTAACTGCTTCTCTGAGCTATAGCAATATATAATGGGAAGCTTTGCCTTCTTAACTGCTTCTCTGAGCTATAGCAATATATAATGGAAGCTTTGCCTTCTTAACTTAACTGCTCTCTGAGCTATAGCAATATATAATGGGAAGCTTTGCCTTCTAAACTGCTTCTCTGAGCTATAGCAATATATAATGGGAAGCTTTGCCTTCTTAACTGCTTCTCTGAGCTATAGCAATATATAATGGAAGCTTTGCCTTCTGCTAGAGCTATAGCAATATATAATGGAAGCTAAACTGCTTTCTGAGCTATAGCAATATATCTGGAAACTTTGCCTTCTTAACTGCTACTCTGAGCTATAGCAATATATAATGGGAAGCTTTGCCTTCTTAACTGCTTCTCTGAGCTATAGCAATATTAAATGGGAAGCTTTGCCTTCTTAACTGCTTTTCTGAGCTATTGCAATATATAATGGAAGCTTTGCCTTCTTAACTGCCTCTCTGAGCTATAGCAATATATAATGGGAAGCTTTGCCTTCTTAACTGCTACTCTGAGCTATAGCAATATTAAATGGGAAGCTTTGCCTTCTTAACTGCTTTTCTGAGCTATTGCAATATATAATGGAAGCTTTGCCTTCTTAACTGCCTCTCTGAGCTATAGCAATATATAATGGAAGCTTTGCCTTCTTAACTGCTTCTCTGAGCTATAGCAATATATAATGGGAAGCTTTGCCTTCTTAACTGCTTTTCTGAGCTATAGCAATATATAATGGGAAGCTTTGCCTTCTTAACTGCTTCTCTGAGCTATAGCAATATATAATGGGAAGCTTTGCCTTCTTAACTGCTTCTCTGAGCTATAGCAATATATAATGGGAAGCTTTGCCTTCTTAACTGCTTCTCTGAGCTATAGCAATATATAATGGGAAGCTTTGCCTTCTTAACTGCTTCTCTGAGCTATAGCAATATATAATGGGAAGCTTTGCCTTCTTAACTGCTTCTCTGAGCTATAGCAATATATAATGGAAGCTTTGCCTTCTTAACTGCTTCTCTGAGCTATAGCAATATATAATGGAAGCTTTGCCTTCTTAACTGCTTCTCTGAGCTATAGCAATATATAATGGAAGCTATGTCATCTTAACTGCCTCTCTGAGCTATAGCAATATATAATGGAAGCTATGTCATCTTAACTGCACTTGAAAGGGCATTAACCCTTTAATGAATGAAAAGTGAAATACTTGAATCATAGCAATAGTAATGATGAAAATAGCCTAAATATAACAATGATGATAATGATAGTAATAATAATAACAACATAACATGTGTTGAATAGTAATATGGTCCTTGTTGATTATTATGATGATTATACATATTATTGTGTTGTTTATAACTTATAAATCAATAATGGCATTTTGCATGTGTAATAAATAAGGTCATCATGCCAAAACAGGAAGTCAAATATGGACCTACAGGGCACACACTGCCAGTATCTGCTGGTTTCTCAATGACACACGTTCAAGAGAAAATCATTCTGTTCAGATTGTGCTTTTATAGAATGAAAATCAGAAATAATTCAGATTCCATACAGTATTTTACTGAATGGGCGTTTTCCTGTCATTAAATATGAAGTGTTTCCCTGAGATAAACGTGTGGATTGCTGTTTCGGTAGGTTAGTAAACGTGTTCAGTGTGATATAAAGTTCGTGGGAAGAGTTGAAAGTTTGAGAGAAGAAAGGTGGATGTTGCGCCTTTAAGAGTTAAGAAACTTGAAACCATGTTTGCGCAACAATCAGTGCGGCTCACAGCCGCCAAAGTGTCTAGACTGGCACGTGATGGGAATCAACCAATGGCTCCAGAGCTTTCCTGGGGCCCCCGTGTGTGTACGGGCGAGTGTGTCCGAAAAGAATAGCAGAGGGTGAGACTGGCAGCAAAGTAATTCAAGTTTTCCTTTAAACCACTCCTGAGTCTTGAATCGGAGTAGCTTCATCTGCATCCGTATGTTTGAGCAGCATAAAAACCCAATCTAAACTTTTTATTTCGGGGTTGCAAACGGATTATTCTACACCACGGTGGAAAATAACATTGGAATCTGAATGCGGCAAGGATTATTTGGGATTATTTCGTGGTGAAGCAACTCCATCGATGTGCCGTCAGAAGGATTCTCAAGCGAAGGATTTAACCAAGGCTGCTCAAAGTCCAAGACAAAAAACTAACTATTTTGCTGTCGTTTCATGTGGTAGCTATAGTGTAGTTATTGGAGGAATAATTATGGTATAGCCTATAAATTGCTGCTCGGAAGATTGTCTTGGCGAATTGTGTTGCCTCTGTAAAAACAAACGTTTTCATTGAGTTGGTAGACTATATGGTTGTAGGATATAACAGACCAGTAAATGCATGTATGTCGCATTCTGTTTTGTTGTGTAATATCGTTACATTTGACTTTGTTTAATGCAACATACAACCGTAAATTACATTCTAATGCTGCGAGTTAGTCATAAATCTACGACCCCCGGCTGCGCATGTAGTGCGCGCCGTTTACAAAACATTAATGTTGTGCGGAGACCATAAATCAATGTGGAATCCTCACAGACCTGGACGGGAACAATACGACACATCCAAAACTGTTTAAATTGTCGTATGTTCAGGTCGAAACGCTCAGGTCTTATACGGCGACTCTGGAGAAGCCGTTTAGTCCCAGACAGAGACGGGGGAGATGGGAGAAGCAAACGAAGCGAGGAGTTTCGGGACGGTTCGTGTGGCAGTAACCCAGAAAAAATTCCCAAAACGGAGCTCCGGTCGGTGACCCGTGCCTCGCCATCTCTGGGAACTTTCGACGAAGTGTGCAACACAGACCTCACGGACAGCGCAGAGTCGGCGCCGGGGGACAATTCGGACCATGGTCAGGGGGATGCCATGTGTGTCCCCGTCCCTCATCACCGAGGCTCTCAGACAGAACACGAGAATGACAGTAGAACGGTTACATGCTGTTTGTTTCGAGACAGGGATCCTCGACCTCGGAGCCCCGTCTTGACCCGGGGTATTCCAAATTCTAGTCCCCGCGATGGAGGTATCCTCACGGGACGGGAGGGGAATACTGGCTCGGTGGCGGAGCAAGAACTCAAGAACGTTACCTATGCTCTTTTGAAAAGACTCCAGGAGAAACCGCTGGATGCCTTGTTGGAGGCGGTGGAGTCGAAAGGAGGGATGCCCAGTGACTGTGTTCTGGTACCCCAGACGGAGCTGCGTTTAGGTGGCCACTCGACATCTCCTCCATTTCTGCTCTGTAAACTCTACCGATGGACTGACCTGCACCACTCGACTCAACTCAAAGCGCTGTGCCACTGTCAAAGCTTCCGGGCATTGGACAGCAGCGAAACAGTGTGCTGTAACCCCTATCACTACAGTCTCTTGTGTGGGCCAGGTAGGACAACTGAGATTGGTTACAATCACACACTTTTACCCCCTTCTACACAAATCAAATCTGTATGAATTGAAAGGGTCTATTTTTTTTAGATCGGTTTACGCACAAGTGCGCATAGTGAGGCTACACGTATATATGCTTTTCAAACGTGATAACCAAGCACTGCGTGCCAATAGCGATGCCAGAAAGGTAGGCCCACATTCTACCTGAAGTCAGGAGGATGGTGAAAGATGGACTCATTAGAAGGCCAGGCTGCGCTAAAGGTGTCCACCGTATGTGAGGTGAAATTAAAACGTGTTATACAGTCACAAAGCCAATTAATAACCACTTAGGGTTATACTTCTCTGCGTTTAAGTGAGACATACTTGTACCCTTGAAGTTTTGTTGATGCGCATTGTTGTAAATATTTGGTTGCTTAGCCAATGCGCGGGAGTTAACATTTTCTAGCGAATTGTATGATTACAGCAACTGAATTCCAACTGTTGGAAGTGTAGCTAGTATACTCTCCCTCAAAAACAACACTGTACACACACTCACACAGAGCTAGAGGGAAAGGGAGAGCTTGAGTTATAATGTATTTGCAGCAAATATTTTCTCTGCTAAGTACTCAACAACACATTCCTCTATGTTTTAGTTCATGATATCGATTATATTCATTTGTTTCG
Organism: Oncorhynchus keta; assembly: GCF_023373465.1. Lineage (NCBI taxonomy): Eukaryota > Metazoa > Chordata > Actinopteri > Salmoniformes > Salmonidae > Oncorhynchus > Oncorhynchus keta. Next base: position 113,903 of record NW_026287788.1, on the reverse strand, counting down.
TTTCTACGTTATCCATTTGAAGATCGCTCTGAAGTAGCGCTTTGAAAGGCTCTTTTTCCTTCCCTAGGAGGTCCCCCTCTTGCTATTTAGGTGAAGGAGTGGTGATAATATACAGTTTGCATACTGCTGGCGCCAGGCTGACTAGCTGGGTATCTCACTGACTGAGTACTCCAGCAATTACTGCCTCCACTCTTAAAGAACCCGCAGCCATTATATCCACTCCGTTCCCATGGACTGTTTCTTTGTCCCAGACAACTATTTCGACAGTTCACCATTAGCTTTCTTGGTTTTATGTTTGGAAAATGCCCTTTGACAACATGTAGCCTACTTTTCTTTTGTGTTCTTTATTTATAGCCGTTTAATTAGGACCTGAAAACATATTTTATATGTGATGTAATTACGTTTTTAGGTATGAACCGTTGGAAGTGCTTATTCAATAGAGTTGTGAAGGTCTCATCTTTTATTCTATATTCTGTCTGAATAATTGTAAGTTGATCTGCCCATTCAACCATCAACTGCTTCTTTTTTACTGCCATGCAGATTGTTGTCTGTGTTTCCCCAGTAATCCATGTTATTTATGATTTGATACAGTAACTGATTATTCTCTGATACCTAACTGTGTACTTCAGCAGTACCAAGCATCTAAGACACATATTTTGTGTTTCAGAATCACCACCACCCCCCTACTCACGACTATCTCCCTCAGATGAACACAAGCCACTGGGTAAGTCAGGAAGCAACAGTCATGCCCCCCCCCTCAGCAACAGTCATGCCCCCCCTCAGCAACAGTCATGCCCCCCCCCCTCAGCAACAGTCATGCCCCCCGCCCCTCAGCAACAGTCATGCCCCCCGCCCCTCAGCAACAGTCATGCCCCCCCTCAACAACAGTCATGCCCCCCCCTCAGCAACAGTCATGCCCCCTCAGCAACAGTCATGCCCCCCTCAGCAACAGTCATGCCCCCCCCTCACCCCCCCTCAGCAACAGTCATGCCCCCCTCAGCAACAGTCATGCCCCCATAGCAACAGTCATGCCCCCCTTAGCAACAGTCATGCCCCCCCTCAGCAACAGTCATGCCCCCCCTCAGCAACAGTCATGCCCCCCCCCTCAGCAACAGTAAGCCACAGAGATATCTGCTAAGTTCACAAGTGGTTTCACTGTAATGGAGTTTTGGTAGCATTTTACTTCCCAGCACAGTTTTGTTTTGTCTTTTTAAAGTAATTATATATTTATTAACATAACATTTATATAGTTGTGAAAAACTAAAAGTAATTACATCTTGTTCCCACTTCATCCAGGCTGTATTAGAACCGGCCGTGATTGGGAGTCCAATAGGGCGGCTCACAAATGGCCCAGCGTTGTCCGGGTTTGGCCGGTGTAGGCTGTCATTGTAAATAAGAATTTGTCCTTAACTGACTTGCCTAGTTAAATAAAGGTTAAATAAATATATACCATGGGTGCCCAAGTGGTGCAGTGGTCTAAGGCGCTGCATCTCAGTGCAGGAGACGTCACTACAGTCCCTGGTTTGATTCCAGGCTGCATCACAACTGGCCATGATTGGGAGTCCCATAGGGCAGTCCACAATTGGCCCAGCGTGGTCCGGGTTTGGCCGGTGTTTGTTCTTAACTGACTTGCCCAGTTAAATGAAAATAAATACCATTGTCTCCTGACTGGTATAGTGGTCTAAGGCGCTGCATCTCAGTGCAAGAGACGTCACTACAGCCCCTGGTTTGATTCCAGGCTGTTTCACATCTGGCCATGATTGGGAGTCTCATAGGGCGGCGCACAACTTTCACAGAATCGTCCGGGTTTGGCCAGGGAAGGCTGTCATTGTAAATAAGAATTTATTCTTAATTAACTGACTTGCCTAGTTAAATAAAGGTAAAAAATAAAATCAAAAATCAAAGTTATACCCCTTATTTTCTGTGCTGGAAAGTGAAGTGTTACCGGAGCTGAAATGTAGGGTCTTTACCTCAAAGGTATGTGCCAGTACATTATTCCTGCTTTCACATGCCTTCTCCTGCTTCAAATTCATTTTGTATTCTCCTCACACCTCTCTTTGAGGAACATGGCGTTATAGTAGGACCACAACACAACGCTCTCTGGACAGTAGTTAACGCCAAAGTCTATGGTTACAATGGTTTCCATGGCGCTCCGGATTTCACTCCCCTGTCATGTTCTGTCCTTTGCAGAACTATCAGATTCAACACTTTCAACACTGTCGTACACTGAAACTGTGGCCCCCCAGTCCCCCGATGTCGCGCCAAGACTCTTCTCAGGTGAGACGCTACTGTCAACCAGCTTCCATGCTCCAGACTTATTACCACGGAATGCTAGGCCAACATTAGCATAGGGGGCTATTGATTTAGCGTTCAGTCCATTGATCGAAAGAGTGACATAGTTTAACACAAAATTCACTTATTTCATTCCTTTATTGTTTGTTTGGGATGGGGTTTTGTTGTTGGTTAATATAATGTTGGAATACAGTAGTAGAACATATGAATTTTACTTCATGTCTAGTCTGGTTCGTGCTGTGCACTATTGTTTGTGGAGTTCACTCCTAACCAATCATTCTGATCACATAGGGAAGCAGCGTATTACTGATAGAGAGATCTGATCTGAGATCTGAGTACCTCTGCCATGCATTACTCATGTTTGTATTCAGATCAAACCCTGATGAACACAGCTTAGCTGTCCAAACTTTGGTTAAATAAATCATTGCGTCGGAGCCATTAGAGTGATGATGCTTTTCCTTTCATTATCTACTGTGTCCATTAGGCTCCAAATGGAAGAAACTACACTGAAACAGGGAGGGAGGGACTGACTGAAATTGACCAATAAGAAATTATTGTTTCAGGTTTCCTGTCGCAAAACATTTTGCGACGGTGTGCCTGCCCTGAAAGCAAACAACACAGTTCTTTTTAGTATGAGCACCCTAAAGGTAAAGAGGAGTGTTGAACACAGGAGTAGTGCCCCCCCTAAAGACAAAGAGGAGTGTTGAACACAGGAGTAGTGCCCCCCTAAAGGTAAAGAGGAGTGTTGAACACGGGAGTAGTGCCCCCCCTAAAGACAAAGAGGAGTGTTGAACACAGGAGTAGTGCCCCCCCTAAAGACAAAGAGGAGTGTTGAACACAGGAGTAGTGCCCCCCCTAAAGACAAAGAGGAGTATTGAACACAGGAGTAGTGCCCCCCCCTAAAGGTAAAGAGGAGTGTTGAACACAGGAGTAGTGCCCCCCCTAAAGACAAAGAGGAGTGTTGAACACAGGAGTAGTGCCCCCCCTAAAGACAAAGAGGAGTGTTGAACACAGGAGTAGTGCCCCCCCTAAAGACAAAGAGGAGTGTTGAACACGGGAGTAGCCCCCCCCTAAAGGTAAAGAGGAGTGTTGAACACGGGAGTAGCCCCCCTAAAGGTAAAGAGGAGTATAGAACACGGGAGTAGCCCCCCTAAAGGTAAATAGGAGAATAGAACACGGGAGTATGCCCCCCTAAAGGTAAAGAGGAGTATAGAACACGGGAGTAGCCCCCCTAAAGGTAAAGAGGAGTATAGAACGCGGGAGTAGGCCCCCCTAAAGGTAAAGAGGAGTATAGAACACGGGAGTAGCCCCCCCCCCTAAAGGTAAAGAGGAGTATAGAACACGGGAGTAGCCCCCCTAAAGGTAAAGAGGAGTATAGAACACGGGAGTAGCCCCCCTAAAGGTAAAGAGGAGTATAGAATGCGGGAGTAGGCCCCCCTAAAGGTAAAGAGGAGTATAGAACACGGAGTAGCCCCCCTAAAGGTAAAGAGGAGTATAGAACACGGGAGTAGGCCCCCCTAAAGGTAAAGAGGAGTATAGAACACGGGAGTATCCCCCCTAAAGGTAAAGAGGAGTATAGAACACGGTAGTAGCCCCCCTAAAGGTAAAGAGGAGTATAGAACACGGGAGTAGCCCCCCTAAAGTTAAAGAGGAGTATAGAACACGGTAGTAGCCCCCCCCCCTAAATGTAAAGAGGAGTATAGAACACGGGAGTAGGTCCCCCCTAAAGGTAAAGAGGAGTATAGAACACAGGAGTAGTCTCCCCCCTAAAGGTAAAGAGGAGTATAGAACACGGGAGTAGCCCCCCCCTAAAGGCTAAGAGTAGTATTGAACACAGGAGTATGGCCCCCCCTAAAGGTAAAGAGGAGTATAGAACACGGGAGTAGCCCCCCTAAAGGTAAATAGGAGTATAGAACACGGGAGTAGGCCCCCCCCTAAAGGTAAAGAGGCGTATAGAACACGGTATTATGGACCCCCTAAAGGTAAAGAGGAGTTTGGAAAACACGGGAGTAGGGCCCCCCCTAAAGGTATAGAGGAGTATAGAACACGGGAGTAGGGCCCCCCCTAAAGGTATAGAGGAGTATAGAACACGGGAGTAGGGCCCCCCCTAAAGGTATAGAGGAGTATAGAACACGGGAGTAGGGCCCCCGCTAAAGGTCAATAGGAGTATAGAACACGGGAGTAGGCTTCCCCCCCTAAATGTAGAGAGGAGTATAGAACACGGGAGTAGCCCCCCCCCCCCCTAAATGTAAAGAGAAGTATAGAACACGGGAGTAGCCCCCCCCTAAAGGTAAAGAGGAGTATAGAACACGGGAGTAGGGCCCCCCTAAATGTAAAGAGAAGTATAGAACACGGAGTAGCCCCCCTAAATGTAAAGAGAAGTATAGAACACGGGAGTAGCCCCCCCCTAAAGGTAAAGAGGAGTATAGAACACGGGAGTAGCCCCCCTAAATGTAAAGAGAAGTATAGAACACGGGAGTAGCCCCCCCTAAAGGTAAAGAGAAGTATAGAACACGGGAGTAGGGCCCCCCCTAAAGGTAAAGAGAAGTATAGAACACGGGAGTAGGGCCCCCCCTAAAGGTAAAGAGGAGTATAGAACACGGGAGTAGGGCCCCCCCTAAAGGTAAAGAGAAGTATAGAACACGGGAGTAGGGCCCCCTAAAGGTAAAGAGAAGTATAGAACACGGGAGTAGGCCCCCCTCCCCCGTAAATGTAAAAGAGGAGTATAGAACACGGGAGTAGGGCCCCCCTCCCGTAAATGTAAAGAGGAGTATAGAACACGGGAGTAGGGCCCCCCTAAAGGTAAAGAGAAGTATAGAACACGGGAGTAGGGCCCCCCCTAAAGGTAAAGAGGAGTATAGAACACGGGAGTAGGGCCCCCCCTCCCGTAAATGTAAAGAGGAGTATAGAACACGGGAGTAGGGCCCCCCTCCCGTAAATGTAAAGAGGAGTATAGAACACGGGAGTAGGGCCCCCCTCCCGTAAAGGTAAAGAGAAGTATAGAACACGGGAGTAGGGCCCCCCCCTCCCGTAAATGTAAAGAGGAGTATAGAACACGGGAGTATGCCCCCCTCCCGTAAATGTAAAGAGGAGTATAGAACACGGGAGTATGGCCCCCCCCCTCCCGTAAAGGTAAAGAGGAGTATAGAACACGGGAGTAGGGCCCCCCTCCCGTAAATGTAAAGAGGAGTATAGAACACGGGAGTAGGCCCCCCCCCCTCCCGTAAATGTAAAGAGGAGTATAGTGTGCAAGTATCAACACGCTATGAGCCATAAATCAGGGTCAATGCGGACAAGGAGCATGGGGGCTGGAAAGTGGAAACCCATTTCCCAGAATTCCTTGTTTATGAGGTGGGGTTGCTTGTTATTTATTGGCCTTGCCAGTTGTCAACCACTGTACATGTTTTCAAGGACATGCTCATGTTATTGACAAAGAAAGTTACTCCAGGTGATAAGAAAATATAGAACCATGTTGGGAAACTGGTCTGCTGTCAATACTAGAACTGGCCCACATATTGCTTTTCACTGACACATCATCAGCGACCAGACAAGCACTCACAACATAAGCAGCTGAGCTTCTTGTTGCCATCTATGGAAATGAGGTCCAGATGAGGAGACCTGACATCAGGGGTCTCCGCAATACTTCCATGATCATTTTACTCTTCTCTTTAAAAAGTCCCACAAAAGTCAACGCAACCAGTAACATTGTATGCTAAAGCAATAGCATATTTCTGAAATTAATTTCACTCGAGTTCGCCCACATTTCATCACCTACCTATGTGGATTTTGTTATCGGACATCAGTTCACCTCCAAAACTAGAAAGGGTTAACAGTTAGTCTTGAATATGGCAGCCCAAACACACACCCCTAGCCTAAGGTATATTGGCCCCCCCATCTGTATGTTTGCATAAATGGGCAAACTCTGCAGTTAATGAAGTTATTATGTTGTGCTTTACTCCCTCTGTTGAAAGCCTATTAAGACCAACCAAAGAGAGGGCCACATAATGCTCCTATTGTGAAAGTCGGATGGAGGGGGTCTTCTACAATCTAGATGCCACAGCAATGTAGCTATGTTCTCACTCTTTCTCTCTGCCCCCCTCTCTCTCTCTGTCTCTCTCTCTTTCTCTGCCACCCCCCTCTCTCTCTGTCTCTCTCTCTCCCCCTCCCTCTCTCTCCCTCCCCCTCTCTCTCACTTTTTCTCCCTCTCCCTCCCTCCCCGTCCCCACTCCCTCTCTCACCCTGTCCCCCTCTCCCACTCCCTCTCTCTCCCTGTCCCCCTCTCCCTCTCTCTCCCCATCCCCCTCTCCCACTCCCTCTCTCTCCCCCATCCCCCTCTCCCACTCCCTCTCTCTCTTCCCTCAAATCCCTCCATTCCTCTGGGTAATTGAGCAGTGGAAGGGGGTTGGCATTTTGTAAAGCAGAGTGGAGCAGAGTTCTGGTAAGAGGGGCTTTGGGGGGCTGGCTAGCAGGGCTGGCTGAGGCAGGAAACAGTCCCCTCTGGTTGAAACTCGAGTCCTGTTTGTTTACGCTGGGGGTCCTTGTAGTGCGGAGAGAGACCGCAGACTCACTCCATCAAACTCCACTGCCCAGCTCGTGGGGTGTTGAAAGGTGAACTAGCGTTATGTCCAACCTATCTTCAGCCGACTGTTTGTTCATAGCCAATCAAAACAGCCCTGAAAGCCCCGCCATGAGCCCCCATAGTCATTCAGTTATTTAGTGTGTTGTGTGTCGTTCCAAAACTCTTTACTCCCCAAATGTTTCGTTCTCTTGTTACTGTTTACAGGAATCATGGCACATTCCCTAGCTACTGTTGGTTCTACAAACTCCCAACACTTTTAGCTTCCTTCTGAATCTGTTGAAAGTGGAGTTTTGGGGGAGAGGGAGAGGTTAACATTTCTGATTCAAAGTGAGTGCATTCAGTCCTGTCAATCCACAATGTTGATGTTGGTTGTAATTTGTAGCAGGCACACAGAGCCAGTGACCCAGAGATAACTAAGGGAGGGCTTCTCCTATTGTTGGCCAGGAGAGTTGAGTGGAAATGGAAAGATCAATTTACCAAAGGTCGTCTGTGTGGTCCCTTCACTGCCCCGCCCCCCAGGCTGGATCAAATGACAGGAGGGGAATAAGGAAGGAGTGCAGCAGGCACACAAATGTATTCATTCCTCAACGTTTAAAGATCAAATGAAATCAACCTATTCAGAACTTCTTTTTTTTTTTTTTATTCAGCCTCAGTTTAGTTTATCTATTATGGATTAGATTATTGTGAAATAATTTCTCTTTATACTTTACAAATGATCAGTTCAAACTACAGGTGTAAAAAAAAAAGAATGGTTGCATTTGGTTGAATCATCTATGATCTCTTCTCTTTATTCATCTTAAAACAGTTGTTGTGAAGGCCTTGCAGCAGACAGGGTGTGGTGGTGCATACCTTCTACACAGACCTTTATCATTCCATCACTTAACGTAACCTGAAAACACACCACAAAATGTCCCTTGCTTTACAAATAGAAATGTCAACTGGAAGCTTTTAGGGCTTTTAGGGGGCCAGCTAGCGAGCGAGCTATCTCTACCTTCAGTCTAAGGTCTGTAAATAACACAGGGGTAGACCGCGTGTCACAGGCCTGTTTGTCGTTAAGGTCTCATTCATGGGAAAACCAGGGCAATGCCTTGTGTGAGACGCTCAGGAATGCCTTTCTGAATGACTTGGTGGAGATAACATCGGCGCTGAGGACTCTCATAGGGGTTCTACCAGGACACCGGCTAACTCAGCACTCTACACAAGAACACTATCAAGGAAGAGATCTATTGAACTTGATGTGGAGACTAGAGGCATAAGCAAAGCATACCAGCTCAACCCTTTTTCCTACCGAAGGTAATGGGGGACCATGTAAGATCAGGCAGATTATCAGGGTAGGACCGCTTGATGTTGACTCACGAAGGTAACTATATTTGTTGCGTGTTGTTTCTTCAAAGTGTAAGAGCATAAAAGAGAGATTCCACTGCTGGTGGTATTACATTGAGAGATAACGTGTTGTCTAACTGGCTACATCTAAAAATGAATTGGCTTCCTCTCCTTGCCTCCTCTCTATATTATCCACTGACCTACACAAAGCCCAGATAGTTCAAGGTAATTATTCTGCATGAGCTTCCCGTACTGTTCTGACCTATCCTGGATCCTATCCTGGATCCAAGCTAGCTGCTTTACAGTAATGAGACTGGGTATGAGTTGCACTCTAGTCTTGAGGTTAGGTGAGTGGACCCACTTCCTCTTTGCCCACCCTCCCAAATCCTATTTTTTGCGGCTTGTTGGTTTAAGCGGTGCGAGGAGGACTCAGTCAAACAACATCCTGCTTCAGAGCCCCTGTCTGCTCTTGTAGCCGCGCCAGGCCATGAATTGGCCCTTTGACTGTGGGGGCACGGCACTGGAATGCTGGGAAGAGAAGAGGGGGGGCCAGAGTGTTTCAGAAACAAGGAGAGGATGGTGGGGAGAGAGGGGGAGGAGGGGGTGGTCGAGAGTTACAGGTGATACGTGTTCGAACGTATCGCCGTCAGGACGAGGTTTTGTAGAAGTCCGTGTGTGTGTTTTCTATGCTGTGACTGACGTGCTACATTCTCAGCTACATTTCCAGCCACAACAGGGCTGCACAATTTAAGTCTTTAAAGCCCATAGTCTGGTTTTAGCTGCCACTTAATGGATCCATACCTGAACTCCCTAGTATCAATTCATCTCTAATTAGAAGTCAAAGATGAAAATGTACTACTACATACTAAAACCAGCATCCCTACAGAAACATTATTCTTCCCATCTCAGGGTTCTCTGTTTGACCTGAAGCGATAGCGTGGTCCCTTTGACCTGAAGCGATAGCATGTCCCTTTGACCTGAAGGGATAGCATGTCCCTTTGACCTGAAGCGATAGCATGTCCCTTTGACCTGAAGCGATAGCATGTCCCTTTGACCTGAAGCGATAGCGTGGTCCCTTTGACCTGAAGCGATAGCATGTCCCTTTGACCTGAAGCGATAGCGTGGTCCCTTTGACCTGAAGGGATAGCATGTCCCTTTGACCTGAAGCGATAGCATTGTCCCTTTGACCTGAAGCGATAGCATTGTCCCTTTGACCTGAAGGGATAGCGTTGTCCCTTTGACCTGAAGCGATAGCATTGTCCCTTTGACCTGAAGCGATAGCGTGGTCCCTTTGACCTGAAGCGATAGCATTGTCCCTTTGACCTGAAGCGATAGCATTGTCCCTTTGACCTGAAGCGATAGCGTGGTCCCTTTGACCTGAAGCGATAGCGTGGTCCCTTTGACCTGAAGGGATAGCATTGTCCCTTTGACCTGAAGGGATAGCATTGCCCCTTTGACCTGAAGCGATAGCAGAGTTCCTTTGACCTGAAGCGATAGCTTTATCCCTTTGACCTGAAGCGATAGCTTTATCTCTTTGACCTGAAGCGATAGCGTGGTCCCTTTGACCTGAAGCGATAGCATTGTCCCTTTGACCTGAAGCGATAGCGTTGTCCCTTTGACCTGAAGGGATAGCATTGTCCCTTTGACCTGAAGGGATAGCATTGTCCCTTTGACCTGAAGCGATAGCATTGTCCCTTTGACCTGAAGGGATAGCATGTCCCTTTGACCTGAAGCGATAGCATTGTCCCTTTGACCTGAAGCGATAGCATTGTCCCTTTGACCTGAAGCGATAGCATTGTCCCTTTGACCTGAAGCGATAGCATTGTCCCTTTGACCTGAAGGGATAGCGTTGTCCCTTTGACCTGAAGCGATAGCGGGGTCCCTTTGACCTGAAGCGATAGTGGGGTCCCTTTGACCTGAAGTGATAGCATTGTCCCTTTGACCTGAAGGGATAGCATCGTCCCTTTGACCTGAAGCGATAGCATGTCCCTTTGACCTGAAGCGATAGCGTGGTCCCTTTGACCTGAAGGGATAGCATTGTCCCTTTGACCTGAAGCGATAGCATGTCCCTTTGACCTGAAGCGATAGCGTGGTCCCTTTGACCTGAAGCGATAGCATTGTCCCTTTGACCTGAAGGGATAGCATTGCCCCTTTGACCTGAAGCGATAGCAGAGTTCCTTTGACCTGAAGCCTTTATCCCTTTGACCTGAAGCGATAGCTTTATCTCTTTGACCTGAAGCGATAGTCCCTTTGACCTGAAGCGATAGCATGGTCCCTTTGATCTGAAGCGATAGCTTTATCCCTTTGACCTGAAGCGATAGCATTGTCCCTTTGACCTGAAGCGATAGCATTGTCCCTTTGACCTGAAGGGATAGCATGTCCCTTTGACCTGAAGCGATAGCATGTCCCTTTGACCTGAAGCGATATCATTGTCCCTTTGACCTGAAGCGATAGCATTGTCCCTTTGACCTGAAGCGGTAGCGAGGTCCCTTTGACCTGAAGCGATAGCATTGTCCCTTTGACCTGAAGCGATAGCGAGGTCCCTTTGACCTGAAGCGATAGTGGGGTCCCTTTGACCTGAAGTGATAGCATTGTCCCTTTGACCTGAAGGGATAGCAACGTCCCTTTGACCTGAAGCGATAGCATGTCCCTTTGACCTGAAGCGATAGCGTGGTCCCTTTGACCTCAAGCGATAGCGTGGTCCCTTTGACCTGAAGGGATAGCATTGTCCCTTTGACCTGAAGCGATAGCATTGCCCCTTTGACCTGAAGCGATAGCATGTCCCTTTGACCTGAAGGGATAGCATTGTCCCTTTGACCTGAAGGGAAAGCGTTGTCCCTTTGACCTGAAGCGATAGCGGGGTCCCTTTGACCTGAAGCGATAGTGTGGTCCCTGGCATGCGTACAACACTTCCTCTTATGCATGACTGAGACACATTAGAGTATGGAATTCAACATTAAGAGCTGGCCCATTAACCACTTGCCATTTCCTCAAATATTTTCCATGGCGGCTCTTTTTCACTGGGAGCACATAGGTCCAGAGCTAGCAGCAGAGCTCTGGCTCACTGCTGCTTTCCACTACCTTTAGACTAGCGCCACTACAGGGGTCTTTACAACTGGAAGCAGATGCCTTTCACTCTTCAACCACTGATTTAAAAGGATTTGATAGTTGAAAGCAGTATGGCTGAAATCTATCCAGTCCTTTTACCTAGCAGTGGTCCAAGAAATGTTACCTTGGCTGGTGTAACCGATGTAAAATGGATAGCTAGTTAGCGGGGTGCGCTCTAATAGAGTTTCAAACGTTACTCGCTCTGAGACTTGGAGTAGTTATTCCCCTTGCTCTGCATGGGTAACGCTGCTTCGAGGGTGGCTGTTGTCGTTGTGTTCCTGGTTCGAGCCCAGGTAGGAGCGAGGAGAGGGACGGAAGCTATACTGTTACACTGGCAATACTATAGTGCCTATAAGAACATCCAATAGTCAAAGGTTAATGAAATACAGATGGTATAGAGAGAAATAGTCCTATAATTCCTATAATAACTACAACCTAAAACTTCTTACCTGGGAATATTGAAGACTCATGTTAAAAGGAACCACCAGCTTTCATATGTTCTCATGTTCTGAGTAAGGAACTTAAACGTTAGCTTTTTTACATAGCACATGTAAAAAAACACTTTCTCTCTCTCTCTCTCTCCTCTCTCCATTTATCTGTATGTTACTACCCTTACTCAGTCTCTCTCTCTCTTTCTCTCCCTCCTTCTCTCTCCATTTCTCTGTATGTTACTACCCTTACTCAGTCTCTCTCTCTTTCTCTCTCTCTTTCTCTCCCTCCTTCTCTCTCCCGCTCTCCTCCCTCCATGTAGTCAGGCTGTCGCAATTTAAAATACGGTTTAAATTACAGGACTGGCTGTGGCTTTCCATCGTTCCGTCAGAGTTTTTGCCAACTCGCAATTTGCCTAATGGAAGCCTGCCATGCTGTTGAACCTAAAGATTATTTGCAGATGTTGACAGGCAATGACTTTATGAAATGTTGGAAATTGTCGCGTGTGCTTTTTGCAGGAACGGTTGGTTAAGTTGTGTTTGTTTGAGAGAAGTTCTGTTTGCCTTGTTTAAGGAAATACTAGCTCGCCACGTTGTTGTTGAGTTGACTGTGTGTGTTTGCGCCCTAGAGACATACGGGGCGGTGTGTGTGTTTGTGTGTGTCTGCTTATGCGTGTGATTGCTTTCGTCAGTGTGTGTGTGTGTGTGTGTGTGTGTGTGTGTGTGTGTGTGTGTGTGTGTGTGTGTGTGTGTGTGTGTGTGTGTGTGTGTGTGTGTGTGTGTGTGTGTGTGTGTGTGTGTGTGTGTTCCTGCGCTGCATGATGTGATGGAAAGAGGCTACTTGAGACATCACGCTGACAGCCATTTTTCTCATGCCTGGGCCAGATGGATAGGTGGGTGTAGGAGTTTCTCATGCCTGGGCCAGATGGATAGGTGGGTGTAGGAGTTTCTCATCCCTGGGCCAGATGGATAGGTGGGTGTAGGAGTTTTGATGCCTGGGCCAGGTGGATAGGTGGGTGTAGGAGTTTCTCGTGCCTGGGCCAGATGGATAGGTGGGTGTAGGAGTTTCTCGTGCCTGGGCCAGATGGATAGGTGGGTGTAGGAGTTTCTCATGCCTGGGCCAGATGGATAGGTGGGTGTAGGAGTTTTTCATGCCTGGGCCAGATGGATAGGTGGGTGTAGGAGTTTCTCATGCCTGGTCCAGATGGATAGGTGGGTGTAGGAGTTTCTCGTGCCTGGGCCAGATGGATAGGTGGGTGTAGGAGTTTCTCGTGCCTGGGCCAGATGGATAGGTGGGTGTAGGAGTTTCTCATGCCTGGGCCAGATGGATAGGTGGGTGTAGGAGTTTTTCATGCCTGGGCCAGATGGATAGGTGGGTGTAGGAGTTTCTCATGCCTGGTCCAGATGGATAGGTGGGTGTAGGAGTTTCTCATGCCTGGGCCAGATGGATAGGTGGGTGTAGGAGTTTCTCATGCCTGGGCCAGATGGATAGGTGGGTGTAGGAGTTTCTCATGCCTGGGCCAGATGGATAGGTGGGTGTAGGAGTTTCTCATGCCTGAGACAGATGGATAGGTGGGTGTAGGAGTTTCTCATGCCTGGGTCAGATGGATATAGGTGGGTGTAGGAGTTTCTCATGCCTGGGCCAGATGGATAGGTGGGTGTAGGAGTTTCTCATGCCTGGGCCAGATGGATAGGTGGGTGTAGGAGTTTCTCATGCCTGGGCCAGATGGATAGGTGGGTGTAGGAGTTTCTCATGCCTGGGCCAGATGGATAGGTGGGTGTAGGAGTTTCTCATGCCTGGGCCAGATGGATAGGTGGGTGTAGGAGTTTCTCATGCCTGAGCCAGATGGATAGGTGGGTGTAGGAGTTTATCATGCCTGGGTCAGATGGATAGGTGGGTATAGGAGTTTCTCATGCCTGGGCCAGATGGATAGGTGGGTGTAGGAGTTTCTCATGCCTGGGCCAGATGGATAGGTGGGTGTAGGAGTTTCTCGTGCCTGGGCCAGATGGATAGGTGGGTGTAGGAGTTTCTCATGCCTGGGCCAGATGGATAGGTGAGTGTAGGAGTTTCTCATGCCTGGGCCAGATGGATAGGTGGGTGTAGGAGTTTATCATGCCTGGGCCAGATGGATAGGTGGGTGTAGGAGTTTCTCATGCCTGGGCCAGATGGATAGGTGGGTGTAGGAGTTTCTCATGCCTGGGCCAGATGAATAGGTGGGTGTAGGAGTTTCTCATGCCTGGGCCAGATGGATAGGTGGGTGTAGGAGTTTCTCATGCCTGGGCCAGATGGATAGGTGGGTGTAGGAGTTTCTCATGCCTGGGCCATATGGTTAGGTGGGTATAGTAGTTAAACAGAGGCTCCTCTCCTCACCACAGCTCCATTCAGCTCTGACTGTAACTTACTGTGACACCCAGAGCTTTCAATGAAGGTCGTGTCTCCAAGAGATTCATCTGAAACCACATCCATTAGTGAGCCTCATGGACGATCCTGTAAAGTCGTACTGCACCGACATTCATACAGTATCTTGTCTGTGTCCAGCTCGTTAATAATCGCCCAAATGAAAGATAAACAGTCAGGGAACATCGGGAATTCCCCAAAACGATGACTGGAGGACTATGTTTGGCGGCGAGGAAATAATACCCATTTTCAGTGCGGCCCTCCAGACCTTGTTTAAGGCCAAATGCTGCCCCAGCCTGTCCCTCTACCCAACCCCCCTGGCCCTCAACCTGTCCCCCTGCCCAACCCCCCTGGCCCTCAACCTGTCCCCCTGCCCAACCCCCTGGCCCTCAACCTGTCCCTCTACCCAACCCCCCTGGCCCTCAACCTGTCCCCCTGCCCAACCCCCTGGCCCTCAACCTGTCCCCCTGCCCAACCCCCCTGGCCCTCAACCTGTCCCTCTACCCAACCCCCCTGGCCCTCAACCTGTCCCCCTGCCCAACCCCCCTGGCCCTCAACCTGTCCCCCTGCCCAACCCCCCTGGCCCTCAACCTGTCCCTCTACCCAACCCCCTGGCCCTCAACCTGTCCCCCTGCCCAACCCCCTGGCCCTCAACCTGTCCCCCTGCCCAACCCCCCTGGCCCTCAACCTGTCCCTCTACCCAACCCCCCTGGCCCTCAACCTGTCCCTCTACCCAACCCCCCTGGCCCTCAACCTGTCCCCCTGCCCAACCCCCCTGGCCCTCAACCTGTCCCCCTGCCCAACCCCCCTGGCCCTCAACCTGTCCCTCTACCCAACCCCCCTGGCCCTCAACCTGTCCCTCTACCCAACCCCCCTGGCCCTCAACCTGTCCCTCTACCCAACCCCCCTGGCCCTCAACCTGTCCCCCTGCCCAACCCCCCTGGCCCTCAACCTGTCCCCTGCCCAACCCCCTGGCCCTCAACCTGTCCCCTGCCCAACCCCCCTGGCCCTCAACCTGTCCCCCTGCCCAACCCCCCTGGCCCTCAACCTGTCCCCCTGCCCAACCCCCCTGGCCCTCAACCTGTCCCTCTACCCAACCCCCCTGGCCCTCAACCTGTCCCCCTGCCCAACCCCCCTGGCCCTCAACCTGTCCCCCTGCCCAACCCCCCTGGCCCTCAACCTGTCCCTCTACCCAACCCCCCTGGCCCTCAACCTGTCCCTCTATCCAACCCCCCTGGCCCTCAACCTGTCCCCCTCCCCACCCCCCCTGGCCCTCAACCTGTCCCCCTGCCCAACCCCCCTGGCCCTCAACCTGTCCCTCTCCCCAACCCCCCTGGCCCTCAACCTGTCCCTCTACCCAACCCCCCTGGCCCTCAACCTGTCCCTCTACCCAACCCCCCTGGCCCTCAACCTGTCCCCCTGCCCAACCCCCCTGGCCCTCAACCTGTCCCCCTGCCCAACCCCCCTGGCCCTCAACCTGTCCCTCTACCCAACCCCCCTGGCCCTCAACCTGTCCCCCTGCCCAACCCCCTGGCCCTCAACCTGTCCCCCTGCCCAACCCCCTGGCCCTCAACCTGTCCCCCTGCCCAACCCCCCTGGCCCTCAACCTGTCCCCCTGCCCAACCCCCCTGGCCCTCAACCTGTCCCCCTGCCCAACCCCCCTGGCCCTCAACCTGTCCCTCTACCCAACCCCCCTGGCCCTCAACCTGTCCCCCTGCCCAACCCCCCTGGCCCTCAACCTGTCCCCCTGCCCAACCCCCTGGCCCTCAACCTGTCCCTCTACCCAACCCCCTGGCCCTCAACCTGTCCCTCTACCCAACCCCCTGGCCCTCAACCTGTCCCCCTGCCCAACCCCCTGGCCCTCAACCTGTCCCCTGCCCAACCCCCTGGCCCTCAACCTGTCCCTCTACCCAACCCCCTGGCCCTCAACCTGTCCCTCTACCCAACCTCCCTGGCCCTCAACCTGTCCCTCTACCCAACCCCCTGGCCCTCAACCTGTCCCCCTGCCCAACCCCCTGGCCCTCAACCTGTCCCCCTGCCCAACCCCCTGGCCCTCAACCTGTCCCCCTGCCCAACCCCCTGGCCCTCAACCTGTCCCCCTGCCCAACCCCCTGGCCCTCAACCTGTCCCCTGCCCAACCCCCTGGCCCTCAACCTGTCCCTCTACCCAACCCCCTGGCCCTCAACCTGTCCCCTACCCAACCCCCTGGCCCTCAACCTGTCCCCCTGCCCAACCCCCTGGCCCTCAACCTGTCCCCCTGCCCAACCCCCTGGCCCTCAACCTGTCCCTCTACCCAACCCCCTGGCCCTCAACCTGTCCCTCTACCCAACCTCCCTGGCCCTCAACCTGTCCCTCTACCCAACCCCCTGGCCCTCAACCTGTCCCCCTGCCCAACCCCCTGGCCCTCAACCTGTCCCCCTGCCCAACCCCCTGGCCCTCAACCTGTCCCCCTGCCCAACCCCCTGGCCCTCAACCTGTCCCCCTGCCCAACCCCCTGGCCCTCAACCTGTCCCTCTACCCAACCCCCTGGCCCTCAACCTGTCCCCCTGCCCAACCCCCTGGCCCTCAACCTGTCCCCTGCCCAACCCCCTGGCCCTCAACCTGTCCCTCTACCCAACCCCCTGGCCCTCAACCTGTCCCTCTACCCAACCCCCTGGCCCTCAACCTGTCCCCCTGCCCAACCCCCTGGCCCTCAACCTGTCCCCCTGCCCAACCCCCTGGCCCTCAACCTGTCCCTCTACCCAACCCCCTGGCCCTCAACCTGTCCCTCTACCCAACCCCCTGGCCCTCAACCTGTCCCTCTACCCAACCCCCTGGCCCTCAACCTGTCCCCCTGCCCAACCCCCTGGCCCTCAACCTGTCCCTCTACCCAACCCCCTGGCCCTCAACCTGTCCCCCTGCCCAACCCCCTGGCCCTCAACCTGTCCCCCTGCCCAACCCCCTGGCCCTCAACCTGTCCCTCTACCCAACCCCCTGGCCCTCAACCTGTCCCTCTATCCAACCCCCTGGCCCTCAACCTGTCCCCCTGCCCAACCCCCTGGCCCTCAACCTGTCCCCTGCCCAACCCCCTGGCCCTCAACCTGTCCCTCTACCCAACCCCCTGGCCCTCAACCTGTCCCCTGCCCAACCCCCTGGCCCTCAACCTGTCCCCCTGCCCAACCCCCTGGCCCTCAACCTGTCCCTCTACCCAACCCCCTGGCCCTCAACCTGTCCCCTGCCCAACCCCCTGGCCCTCAACCTGTCCCCCTGCCCAACCCCCTGGCCCTCAACCTGTCCCCTGCCCAACCCCCTGGCCCTCAACCTGTCCCTCTACCCAACCCCCTGGCCCTCAACCTGTCCCTCTACCCAACCTCCCTGGCCCTCAACCTGTCCCCCTACCCAACCCCCTGGCCCTCAACCTGTCCCCCTGCCCAACCCCCCTGGCCCTCAACCTGTCCCCCTGCCCAACCCCCCTGGCCCTCAACCTGTCCCCCTGCCCAACCCCCCTGGCCCTCAGCCTGTTCAGTGACATGATTGGCTGTAACACAGTATGACATATTGGTCCTGCCCCGTTCATACAACTAGAGACGTATCGTTCTCGTCATTGTATTCATTCTGTTGTAGATGGAGTGTGTGTTCCTCAGGCTACATAGAGGAGTTGAGCCTCTCTGTTTGCTCTGCCCTCTCCTCAGTACACTTTGATGTTAAAGTAGAGAGAACAGAAGAAACTGTCTGCTTTCTGTCCTCATTTTGTAAAGACTAGTGTCATACTGTAGGACTAATAACCCTCCTCCTGCCCACCAGTCTCAATGGGAACACTGTTCCTTCCTTGCCTTCACTTCTTCACACCAAGTCTTGTGTTTTCTCTTCAGTGATTGGTTGAAGTGAAGAGTCTAGCAGTGTTATTTTAGTGTCCCTTTTTTTTTTAGAAATCCACTTCTGAGGAAAGAAGGAAGGAGGGTTCAGCAGATATGACGTTGAATGTGCTCTAGTCCACCCATCTTTACATAGATCCATACTGACCCACACCGTACAGAGGCTACACACAGAGAGAGCACTGAGTGTGCCTTGTTGCCATAACTCATTCAATCTTCTGCTTGAATGCATTTTCCAATCAACAAAAAAATCACAAGCACAACTGACTGGCGGCCAGCAGGCCCTGTTGTAGTCTGTGTTGTCTGGCTGATGATACAGTCTTCTGATGGTAGAGATATCCCAGACTCCAACCTAAATGTGGCCCTGCTAGATGGAAGTTGCCCTGTAATGATAGTTGTCTCCAAAAACACAGGTCCGGGCCGTACCACTAGACTGCCAGGCAGGGGTGCCGGGAGGGTGTAGGATATTTTAGATTTTCGAGCCTTTCGGAAATTCGAGGAACTTTAATTGAATGAAACATCTCTTGAATGCCCAGTCATAAATAATGGAGAGGCTGGGTTTGTCAAGGTTGTTGTCGGTGGCTGAATTCTATCCTCCCCTGTCGTCCCTGGTTCCCTCGCTCCCCCCCTTCTCCCCCTCTTCTCTGTCAGCGCAGTGGAAGAGTCTAATAACTGGAGGGGAATCTAATCCTTGGCACAGGATGAGAGACATGGGTCTCCCTCCCTCCCCCAGTCTCTTTTTCTCTCTCACTCTCAAGTCTCTCCCACTTTTTTTTTTTTTGGTGCTGGCTATGGTTGGCAGGGTCTTTCTCTCTCACTCCCTCTCTCTCTCTCTCTCTCTCTCTCTCTCTCTCTCTCTCTCTCTCTCTCTCTCTCTCTCTCTCTCTCTCTCTCTCTCTCTCTCTCTCTCTCTCTCTCCCTCTCTCTCTCTCTCTCTCTCTCTCTCTCTCTCTCTCTCTCTCTCTCTCTCTCTCTCTCTCTCTCTCTCTCAATCTCTGTTGCTCCCTCTCTCTCTCTCACCCCCTCTCTCTCTCTCTCAATCTTTCTCTCTCTCTCTCTCTCTCTCTCTCTCTCTCTCTCTCACTCTCTCAATCTCTGTTGCTCCTCTCTCTCTCTCTCTCTCTCTTCTCTCTCTCTCTCTCTCTCTCTCTCGCTCCCTCCCTCTCTCTCTCTTTCTGTCGTTCTCTCTGTCTCTCAATCTTTCTCTCTCTCCCTCCCTCTCTTTCTCTCTTTCTCTCTCTCTCTCTCTCTCTCTCTCTCTCTCTCACTCCTTCCCTCTCTTTTTTTCCCTCCGTGCTGGTGGAGGTTGGCAGGAGTTTCCTACACAGTCAGAGCTAGCTGCAAAACTGGGAGTTCATTTATACACTATGGATAGAAAGAAAGAAAGAAAGAAAGAAAGAAAGAAAGAAAGAAAGAAAGAAAGAAAGAAAGAAAGAAAGAAAGAAAGAAAGAAAGAAAGAGAGAGAGAAAGACAGAGAGAAAGAAAGAACGACAGAAAGAAAGAAAGAAGAGAAGGAAAGAGAGAGAGAGAGAAAGAAAGAAAGAAAGAAAGAAAGAAATGTGTCCATGTTGGTACTGAGGTGGTTAGAGACTGAGGTTCAGGAGCCTGTGGGGAGCCGGCAGGAAACGACTTGTCTGACCTCTGAACTTGGAGTGGTACTTCTTTAGTCTCACGTCTTCGTGCACGAGCCTCATAAGAGGAGTTAATACCCGCCACTTGATCCGACCAGGAAAAACTCCTACT
Source organism: Oncorhynchus keta (assembly GCF_023373465.1). NCBI lineage: Eukaryota > Metazoa > Chordata > Actinopteri > Salmoniformes > Salmonidae > Oncorhynchus > Oncorhynchus keta. The sequence goes on along the minus strand of NW_026287788.1, from coordinate 94,177 downwards.
TATTAATCATCTGTTTTAACATGTTCATCAGCACTTATTGTCCATTCATTCATGTAGCAGGTATATCAGCACAGTGAACAGTTGATCTGATAATATCCTTTAATAAATGACTAGTTTCAAAATGGTTGTACCTCAAAATGGTGGACTAAATGTTTGTCAGTGTTCAGTAAACAGCAGAAATAGGACGACTTCCAATGGGTTTGAAGTAACATCACAAGGACGTCAAACAGACAGACATCAACTAGATGTCGACCACCATGACATCTCTTCCAATGGGTTTGAAGTAACATCACAAGGACATCAAACAGACAGACATCAACATCAACTAGATGTCGACCACCATGACATCTCTTCCAATGGGTTTGAAGTAACATCACAAGGACATCAAACAGACAGACATCAACATCAACTAGATGTCGACCACCATGACATCTCTTCCAATGGGTTTGAAGTAACATCACAAGGACATCAAACAGACAGACATCAACATCAACTAGATGTCGACCACCATGACATCTCTTCCAATGGGTTTGAAGTAACATCACAAGGACATCAAACAGACAGACATCAACTAGATGTCGACCACCATGACATCTCTTCCAATGGGTTTGAAGTAACATCACAAGGACGTCAAACAGACATATATCAACATCAACTAGATGTCAACCACCATGACATCTCTTCCAATGGGTTTGAAGTAACATCACAAGGACATCAAACAGACAGACATCAACATCAACTAGATGTCGACCACCATGACATCTCTTCCAATGGGTTTGAAGTAACATCACAAGGACATCAAACAGACAGACATCAACTAGATGTCGACCACCATGACATCTCTTCCAATGGGTTTGAAGTAACATCACAAGGACATCAAACAGACAGACATCAACATCAACTAGATGTCGACCACCATGACATCTCTTCCAATGGGTTTGAAGTAACATCACAAGGACATCAAACAGACAGACATCAACATCAACTAGATGTCGACCACCATGACATCTCTTCCAATGGGTTTGAAGTAACATCACAAGGACATCAAACAGACAGACATCAACATCAACTAGATGTCGACCACCATGACATCTCTTCCAATGGGTTTGAAGTAACATCACAAGGACATCAAACAGACAGACATCAACATCAACTAGATGTCGACCACCATGACATCTCTTCCAATGGGTTTGAAGTAACATCACAAGGACATCAAACAGACAGACATCAACATCAACTAGATGTCGACCACCATGACATCTCTTCCAATGGGTTTGAAGTAACATCACAAGGACATCAAACAGACAGACATCAACATCAACTAGATGTCGACCACCATGACATCTCTTCCAATGGGTTTGAAGTAACATCACAAGGACATCAAACAGACAGACATCAACATCAACTAGATGTCGACCACCATGACATCTCTTCCAATGGGTTTGAAGTAACATCACAAGGACATCAAACAGACAGACATCAACATCAACTAGATGTCGACCACCATGACATCTCTTCCAATGGGTTTGAAGTAACATCACAAGGACATCAAACAGACAGACATCAACTAGATGTCGACCACCATGACATCTCTCTGGTTCTCATACCTTGGAGGGTGAAACGGAGAGACAAGGAGAGAAGTGTGAGGGTGTTTGGGGTGTGTCTGTCAGATTGGCACTAAGAGAGGGTGAAACGGAGAGACACGGAGAGAAGGGTGAGGGTGTTTGGGGTTTGTCTGTCGGATTGGCACTAAGAGAGGGTGAAACGGAGAGACACGGAGAGATGGGTGAGGGTGTTTGGGGTGTGTCTGTCAGATTGGCACTAAGAGAGGGTGAAACGGAGAGACAAGGAGAGAAGTGTGAGGGTGTTTGGGGTGTGTCTGTCAGATTGGCACTAAGAGAGGGTGAAACGGAGAGACACGGAGAGAAGGGTGAGGGTGTTTGGGGTGTGTCTGTCAGATTGGCACTAAGAGAGGGTGAAACGGAGAGACAAGGAGAGAAGTGTGAGGGTGTTTGGGGTGTGTCTGTCAGATTGGCACTAAGAGAGGGTGAAACGGAGAGACACGGAGAGAAGGGTGAGGGTGTTTGGGGTTTGTCTGTCGGATTGGCACTAAGAGAGGGTGAAACGGAGAGACACGGAGAGAAGGGTGAGGGTGTTTGGGGTTTGTCTGTCGGATTGGCACTAAGAGAGGGTGAAACGGGGAGACAAGGAGAGAAGGGTGAGGGTGTTTGGGGTGTGTCTGTCAGATTGGCACTAAGAGAGGGTGAAACGGAGAGACAAGGAGAGAAGGGTGAGGGTGTTTGGGGTGTGTCTGTCGGATTGGTACTAAGAGAGGGTGAAACGGAGAGACACGGAGAGAAGGGTGAGGGTGTTTGGGGTGTGTCTGTCGGATTGGCACTAAGAGAGGGTGAAACGGAGAGACACGGAGAGAAGGGTGAGGGTGTTTGGGGTGTGTCTGTCGGATTGGCACTAAGAGAGGGTGAAATGGAGAGACACGGAGAGAAGGGTGAGGGTGTTTGGGGTTTGTCTGTCGGATTGGCACTAAGAGAGGGTGAAACGGAGAGACACGGAGAGAAGGGTGAGGGTGTTTGGGGTGTGTCTGTCAGATTGGCACTAAGAGAGGGTGAAACGGAGAGACATGGAGAGAAGGGTGAGTGTGTTTGGGGTGTGTCTGTCAGATTGGCACTAAGAGAGGGTGAAACGGAAAGACATGGAGAGAAGGGTGAGGGTGTTTGGGGTGTGTCTGTCAGATTGGCACTAAGAGAGGGTGATTTTGAAAATGCAATAACAAAAGCTACTTATCTAATTGGTAAACAGAGCTGTTAAAGGGTGGTTGGGTTAAATGGTTGCAGAACACTGTAATTGCTGCCAGATTCTCTCTGTCTCTCTCTCTCACTCTCTGTCTCTCTCTCTCTCTCTCTCTCTCTCTCTCTCTCTCTCTCTCTCTCTCTCTTTCTCTGTCTCCCCCTCTCTCTGTCTCTGTCTCTCTCTCTCTCTGTCTCTCTCTCTCTCTCTCTCTCTCTCTCTCTCTCTCTCTTTTCTCTGTCTCCCCCCTCTCTCTCTGTCTCGCTCTCACCCCTCTCTCACTCTGTCTCTTTGTCTCTCTCTGTCTCTCTCTCTCGCCCCTCTGTGTCTCTGTCTCTCTCTCTCTCTCTCTCTCTCTCTCTCTCTCTCTCTCTCTCTCTCTCTCTCTCTCTAGCCACTAAGGACATGATAACAAGGCATCAGCTACAGCTGTTATTCTGTATATAATTGAAATCAATATATATTCTATAATGTCTAAGTTTGTTATATGATTTGATATGATATGACATAAGAATAATACTATATCAGATTCAGATTATACCATAATTATTGGTCCTGCCCCCATTCATGGAACATTGACTGAAACTTATCAGAGAGAACTATAGAAAATCCAACTGAAACTGATCAACTGAAACTGATCAGAGAGAACTACAGAAAATCCAACTGAAACTGATCAACTGAAACTGATCAGAGAGAACTATAGAAAATCTAACTGAAACTGATCAACTGAAACTGATCAGAGAGAACTATAGAAAATCAAACTGATACTGATCAGAGAGAATTATAGAAAATCCAACTGAAACTGATCAGAGAGAACTATAGAAAATCAAACTGAAACTGATCAGAGAGAACTATAGAAAATCTAACTGATACTGATCAGAGAGAACTATAGAAAATCAAACTGAAACTGATCAGAGAGAACTATAGAAAATCTAACTGTAACTGATCAGAGAGAACTATAGAAAATATAACTGAAACTGAACAGAGAGAACTATAGAAAATCAAACTGAAACTGATCAGAGAGAACTATAGAAAATCTAACTGAAACTGGTCAGAGAGAACTATAGAAAATCAAACTGAAACTGATCAGAGAGAACTATAGAAAATCAAACTGATACTGATCAGAGAGAACTATAGAAAATCCAACTGAAAAGTTCAGTTTAATGCACAAGGCTCAGGTTAGCCAAAACAATGATGAATAATAAATACTCTGACATCCTGAAGGAAACATGTGCACGCGCACACACACACACACACACACAGACACACGCGCACAGACACACACACACACACACACAGACACACGCACGCACACACAGACACACACGCGCACGCACACACACACACACACAGACACACACACACACACACACACACACACACACACACACACACACACACACACACACACACACACACACACACACATTGCTTTTTGTTCTTCAAGCCATAACTAAACAAATTGATAACCTTTAGTTTGTACCCTCCCCTTTCTAAATTCCACAGAAAGTTTACATTCCTCTCTTCCCCCTCTCTCTCCCCTTCTCTCCCCCTCTTTTCCCCCTCTCTTCCCCCTCTCTTCCCCCTCTCTCTCCCCCTCTCCCCCTCTCTCTCCCCCTCTCTCCCCCTCTCTTCCCCTCTCTCTCCCCCTCTCTCTCCCCCTCTCTCTCCCCTTCTCTCCCTCCTCTCTTCCCCCTCTCTTCCCCCTCTTCCCCCTATCTTCCTCCTCTCTTCCCCTCTCTCTCCCCCCTCTCCCCCTCTCTTCCCCCTCTCTCTCCCCTGTCTCCCCCTCTCTTCCCCTCTCTTCCCCCTCTCTTCCCCCTCTCTCCCCCTCTCTCCCCCTCCCTCCCCCCCTCTATTCCCCTCTCTCCCCCCTCTTCCCCTCTCTCCCCCTCTCTTCCCCTCTCTCCCCCTCTCTTCCCCTCTCCCCCTCTCTCCCCCTCTCTCTTCCCATCTCTCCCCCTTCTCTTCCCCCTCTCTCCCCCTCTCTTCCCCCTCTCTTCCCCCTCTCTTCCCCCTCCCCCTCTCTCTTCCCCCTCTCTCTCCCCCCCCTCTCTTCCCCCTCTCTTCCCCCCTCTCTCTCCCCCCTCTCTCTTCCCCTCTCTTCCCCCTCTCTTCCCCCTCTCTCTCACAAGCTCTTAGTGATGAGAGATGATCTGGTAAAGGGAAGCACACATGAGGTGTAATATATCTCTACATTGGATTAGGTCAGAAATGTTACACAGCACATAGCAAATGACATCAATCTACATGAGAGATATACCTGCACAGCACCTGTACAAACCACTGACCTCAATGCACACGATGAACAGCTATATCCTGAAAGAAAGCCTGTGTGAAATGAATGGTAGTGAACACATAGCGTAGTTAAAGAGTCAATATAACCCACTTGTGTGTCATGCATTTGATGCCAATGGATTTGCACTGTTTCAGTTCATGCAGGGGACTGGAGAAATACCTGACATTTAGACATTTCTAATCAAATGTGTATTTTCCCATAGTGCTCCTTCCCCATTCTCCTGTATGAGTTGATCTGTGTTATTACAGGGAAGAGTACAGGCTGTGTAACGTCTGTCTGATCCCGCTCCCTGCTAGCAGCCTGTTCTGTTCCCTCTTATTGTGGAGCTGTAAAAAGTGCAGACCGCAGGAGCTGCCAGGCTGGAATTCACTAATGACACACGTGGGCCTCAGATGAGAAGTGCAATTTGAAAAAACGGTGTGTGTGTTTGCACATGTTAAAGTTTGCACACAGAGTATGTCCACCTACAGAAAAGTCAAATGTCCACAGTGAAAACGTACAGCTCCACACACTGCATCTCCGCACAGCGTCACCTTAAAGCAGCCTGTTAATAGGAAAGAGGGCGGCCATTAGAGCCCCAGAGATGGGGGCTAGCATGAGTATGAAAGGAATGGGGCCACAGGCGCATGGGCTTTAAATCCTCTGTGTCAATAGAGTCTCTGGAGCAAAATAATGGCATCACTCTGTGTGGGAGTTAATGTGAGCTGATAGCATGAGGGCTGGGGGGTCAGGGGTTCGCGGGCTCGCGCTAGGTTGTCAGGGAGCTGAATGCTGCATGATCCCTCCCCCTCTGCCCTCTCTCTCTGCCCTCTCTCTCTCTCTCTCTCCTCTCTCTCTCTCTCTCTCTCTCTCTCTCTCTCTCTCTCTCTCTCTCTCTCTGTCTCTGCTCTCTCTCTCTGTCTCTCTCTGCTCTCTCTTTCTCTCTCTCTGCTCCCCCTCTCTGTCTCTGCTCTCTCTCTCTGCTCTCTCTCTCTCTCTCTCTGCTGTCTCTGTATCTGCTCCCCCTCTCTCTGTCTCTGTCTCTGCTCTCTCTCTCTCTCTCTCTGCTCTCTTCTCTCTCTCTCTCTCTCTCTCTCTCTCTCTGCTCTCTCTCTCTCTCTCTCTCTCTCTCTCTCTCTCTCTCTCTCTCTCTCTCTCTCTCTCTCTCTCTCTCTCTCTCTCTCTCTCTCTCTGTCTCTGCTCTCTCTCTCTGTCTCTCTCTGCTCTCTCTCTCTCTTTCTCTCTCTCTCTCTGCGCTCCCTGTCTCTGTCTCTCTCTCTCTGCTCTCTCTCTCTGCCCTCTCTCTCTCTTTGCCCTCTCTCTCTCTCTCTCTCTCTCTCTCTCTCTGCCCTCTCTCTCTGTCTCTCTCTCTGTCTCTCTGTCTCTCTCTCTGTCTCTCTCTCGCTCTCTCTCTTAATTAAATTAAATTCAGTTTGCTTTATTGGCATGATGTAACAATGTTCATATTGCTGAAGCTTACTTTGGATAACCATTTATTGAACAATAACAATAAGCATACAGTAGAGTACATGTGCAGGTTGATTGGTTTGTCAGACACTGTCCCTCATCTTATGGCAGGCAGCAATGTAGTGCACTGCCAACCCACAGCTCTCTGCATTCTCCCCCAACAGGATACACAGATAGATTCTCTCTCTCTCTCCCTTTCTCTCTCCCCCTTTCCCTCTCTCTCCCCCTTTCCCTCTCTCTCTCCCTCTCTCTCCCTCCTTTTCTCGCCCTCTCCCTTTCTCTCCCTTTCTCTCTCTCTCACTCTCCCTTTCTCTCTCTCTCCCTTCCTCTCCCCCCCTTTCCCTCTCTCTCTCCCTCTCTCTCCCTCCTTTTCTCGCCCTCTCCCTCCCTTTCTCTCTCTCTCCCTTTCTCTCTCTCTCCCTCCTTTTCTCTCTCTCCCTTTCTCTCCCGTTCTCTCCCTTTCTCTCTCTCTCACTCTCCCTTTCTCTCTCTCTCCCTTCCTCTCCCCCCCTTTCCCTCTCTCTCTCCCTCCTTTTCTCGCCCTCTCTCTCCCTCTTTCTCTCCCTTTCTCTCTCTCTCTCTCTCTCTCTCTCCCTCTCTCTCCCTCCTTTTCTCTCTCTCCCTTTCTCTCCTTTCTCTCTCTTTCTCTCCCTTTCTCTCTCTCTCTCTCTCTCTCTCTCTCTCTCTCTCTCTCTCTCTCTCTTCTTTCTCTCTCTCCCTTTCTCTCTCCCTTTCTTTCTCTCTCTCTGTCTCTCTCGCTCACTTTTTCTTTCTCCCTCTCTCTCTTAGCTCGTGGGGATAGGGGCTATGAGATGGAGGAATGGGGGGGGGGGCTCTCCCACGCGGGCTCACCCGTCTGGAATGCGGAGGGGAGGGGTGTAGAGGGGGAGGGGGAGGAAGGTGCAGTGGGGTATTGCTGGTCAAGATGACAGTTTTTCCAGGGTTTTTAGAACTTACTACTAATGGCTCATGGGAAATGAGGAACGAGGAACTTACTAGAAGCTGAGGAGTTTTTGTTTTTGTAAGTAGGATTGTTTTGTGTTGAAAATGTTACAGTTTCCATTTCCTCTCCTCGGTCTATCAGTCTGGTCTCTCTCCTAGGTCTATCAGTCTGGTCTCTCTCCTCGGTCTATCAGTCTGGTCTCCCTCCCAAGTCTATCAGTCTGGTCTCTCTCCTCGGTCTATCAGTCTGGTCTCTCTCCTCGGTCTATCAGTCTGGTCTCCCTCCCAAGTCTATCAGTCTGGTCTCTCTCCTCGGTCTATCAGTCTGGTCTCTCTCCTCGGTCTATCAGTCTGGTCTCTCTCCTAGGTCTATCAGTCTGGTCTCTCTCCTCGGTCTATCAGTCTGGTCTCTCTCCCAAGTCTATCAGTCTGGTCTCTCTCCTCGGTCTATCAGTCTGGTCTCTCTCCCAAGTCTATCAGTCTGGTCTCTCTCCTCGGTCTATCAGTCTGGTCTCTCTCCTCGGTCTATCAGTCTGGTCTCCCTCCTCGGTCTATCAGTCTGGTCTCTCTCCTCGGTCTATCAGTCTGGTCTCTCTCCTAAGTCTATCAGTCTGGTCAATGGACACATGTCTTTACTTGAAGTTAGTGACTGTAGTAAATCTAGCTTTAGTTTGTTCAGATATTCAGGGTAACTTTCACTCTCTTCCTCCCCCACAAATGAATATAATTCATATCAGCTTTATTGGCATGAAAAGTGAATGGGGTTACAACTATAACAATGTCTCTCTCTCTCCTTCTCAGCCCCCGGTACCTCCGTGGGCTCCTCGTCCTCCTGTGAGCGGCGTTCCCACTGGTGCAGCGTAGCCTACTGGGAACAGCAGACGCGGGTCGGCCGCCTCTACCCGGCCCACGAGCCCTCGCTCAGCATCTTCTACGACCTACCTCAGGGCACGGGCCTCTGCCTGGGCCAACTCAACGCCGTTGCCAACGCTAGCAACGGTCACCGCTGCGACGGTCACCATGGCAACCGTAGTCACCGCGGCGGTAGTGGCAGCAGCACGGTCAGCTGTGTCCAGCGAACGCGCAGCAAAATCGGCTACGGGATTGTCCTGAGCCAAGAACCTGACGGAGTGTGGATCTACAACCGTAGCCAGCACCCAGTGTTTGTCCACTCGCCCACCCTGGACCTGCCCAGCTCAGTGAGGGGACTGACGGTGAGGAGGGTGATGCCTGGCTACTCACTCAAAGTGTTTGACTATGACAAGTCCAGTTGGATCCTGCAGCAGGGCATGGAGCCCCCTGTGGGGCTGGAGGGCCCCTATGACCCCCACAGTGTGAGGATCAGCTTCGCCAAGGGCTGGGGCCCCTGCTACTCCAGACAGTTCGTCACCTCCTGCCCCTGCTGGGTGGAGGTGTTGCTCAATACCCACAGATAACACACAGACTAGGAAGACAGACAGAGGGATGGATGGACAGGCATACACACGGATGGACAGACGGGGAAACACAAATACAGTACACGTATATACTTACACAGGTGCTCACAGGTATATGTGTACACACACACACACACACACACACACACACACACACACACACACACACACACACAGACATACACAGACATACACACACACACACACATACACACACACACATAGACACACACACACACAGACACACACACACACACACACACACATACACACACACACACACATAGACACACACACACATAGACACACACACACACACACACACACACACACACACACACACACACACACACACACACATAGACACACACACACACACACACACACACACACACACACACACATAGACACACACACACACACACACATAGACACACACACACACACACACACACACACACACACACACACAGACACACACACACACACACACACACACACACATAGACACACACACACATAGACACACACACATAGACACACACACACACACACACACACAGACACACACACACACATAGACACACACACACATAGACACACACACACACACACACATACACACACATAGACACACACACACACACACACACACACACACACACACACACACACACACACACACACACACACACACACACACACACACACACACATAGACACACACACACACACACACACACACACACACACACATAGACACACACACAGACACACACACACACACAGACAGCTATCTCAACCAACTATCCCAAATATAATCTACCTAGATTTAATATAAAGTTTTATATATTATATGAAATATATTATACTTGTAAATACCAAGTCATTTTTACAATGCAATTATTTATGTATAGTGTAATGTGTATATGGATGAAATAAAACAAAAAAGAACAGAATTATGCACTTTGGATTCTATATATGCTGAAAGAGATATATCCTGCAGACAACATGACACACCTGGTTTTAGTTCTCATATTTTATCAATCACCTGAAAAGTTATGCCATTCACACATTGACAATAAAGTACTCGTATTCTAAGATGTTGGGCTTTCTTCAAACTTTGATTTAGTCTTTCTACTGATATTCTCTGGTGGTGTTTTGTGTATTGAGTTGAGATATGTGACGTGACAGAGGGCACTAGAGTTGTCGAGGTCAAAGTACATTCTGATCAGTTGTGGGATAAAAACAGCAGAGGTGTAGTGGATGATAACACAATGCATTTACCCTTTACGCTCAACAGTACGTTGAAAAGCTTCAGTCATAGTCTTCCAATTAAATAGCTATGTTACTTCATTACCACCGTCAGGATCAACCAAATGAGGTTCATTCACATCTGATTGGCTGTACCAAAGATCCAGAAGGCCCCTGAAGAAGGAGGGCACATCCACTGATCAGCTGCCAGCCTGGAGGTGATGAGGGAAGTTTCCTTTGATAATTCCCTCTGATATTATTTGTGGGTCTAGAATTAAAGTACAACATGAAACCGAAAGCATCTGTCCTGACCAAACGAAGACGGTCCATGCAGCTACGTCTACATCAGACGTAATGACCCGGAGAATACTTCTGGTAATGGGCTACATCAGACGTAATGACCCAGAGAATACTTCTGGTAATGGTCTACATCAGACGTAATGACCCAGAGAATACTTCTGGTAATGGGCTACATCAGACGTAATGACCCAGAGAATACTTCTGGTAATGGTCTACATCAGACGTAATGACCCAGAGAATACTTCTGGTAATGGGCTACATCAGACGTAATGACCCAGAGAATACTTCTGGTAATGGTCTACATCAGACGTAATGACCCAGAGAATACTTCTGGTAATGGTCTACATCAGACGTAATGACCCAGAGAATACTTCTGGTAATGGGCTTCTGGTACGGGCAGACGTAATGACCCAGAGAATACTTCTGGTAATGGGCTACATCAGACGTAATGACCCAGAGAATACTTCTGGTAATGGGCTACATCAGACGTAATGACCCAGAGAATACTTCTGGTAATGGGCTACATCAGGGGAAAAGATATATGTTACTGTCTTTGAAGAACATGTGTCTTGGGTACATCATAGATCTATCTCTCAAGTCCTTCTGTAGCTCAGTTGGTAGAGCATGGCGCTTGTAACGCCAGGGTAGTGGGTTCGATTCCCGGGACCACCCATACGTAGAAGAGAATATGTATGCACACATGACTGTAAGTCGCTTTGGATAAAAGCGTCTGCTAAATGGCATATATTATTATTATTATTAAGTCTGTAGAAAGTACAAACACCCCAAAAAGCATTGCTCCTCATAAACGGATTCTGCTCCAATGTGCGAAAATCATACCCCCCCAACTCTATCCATGGGACGAGAGCCCAATACCAATGGAAACAGACAGAGCGGGTGGTGGTGAGAAGCTGAAAACACATAGCTGGATGATTACACAACAAACCACAGTGGGTACATGGGCCCAGACCGGCTCCAGTAGGAGAAAGTTCTGTGTTTATAACACAATGGCATCCTGTTTGAGTCTTTCAACAACACAAGTATTTGTGGAAGCTCTCATATTTGGGTAAGAGAACGAGAGAGAATGACTGGCTGGAAAAGCAAATGTAAGCAGTACGAATCGTGCCTTGAGACGTCTGTGCTTTTCTTCACTCTTGACAGGGGCGGACATTTTGTTTTTTTTGTCTCTGACGAAGATCTGAGCCGCTGCGTTTTGAAAGCTGTAATTAGCTTTAAACTTGAAAAGTAAACGAGCTGATTATACTGCGTCTGTGGTACAGAACGAAGCAGAGACACATCGCTCAACCATTGAAAGTGCTTTTTATATGTTGTTTTGAATTTGCAGTATTAGACCTACAAAAAGGCCATTCATGGGCATTTGTGAAGTGGTTTTCACACTATTGCAAAGTATCACATAATAATAGTTTCTAGTTGAATGACTGGGATTCAAGGAACAGTAGCCCACATGGTTAAATAAACAGACATTGCATGATCACATGAATGGTGCCGTAGCATATTATTCATTCAATCAAGAGGAACCTTATGAAAACGTTTGTAGCTGTATGTGTTCTGGGACATGATGGGTCTGTTAACATTTTCACAGCACGCCATTTTCCAACCTTGTGATCAAGACCCAGGGCATTCTTGCTGCCTCAAAATTCCAGGGAGTATTCACGTCTGTCTCCATCTCCTGCCTAGTTGCTCCGAGCCAAGTGTGTGGTCTGTGGTGGTGGCATAGAACAGCCGATGGTGAAGGAAGTTGGCAGTGGCCCGGGGGAATAGGGGGCTCCACCATCCAAAATCCACCATCTTGTCTTCCATCTCATTTGGGTTGTATTCATTAGGCAAACAGAAGAAAACTGACTGAATCAGTGAAGGACTCTGAACTCCGTTGCAAAACGTTTTGCTTCGATGTGCCCTAATGAAACAACTCTGGTCTCCCGTCTGAAAACACTGCTCCTGACTTATCACCTCTCATTGTTTTCCTTTGTCAGGATTCAAAGACACGAGGAGCACGTTACATAAACCCCCAGCTCCTTTCAGAGGAGGAGACCCTTGGCTTGGGAAGAGGCTTGTGAGGGCTGTGTTGTGCTGCTGACCCCACGTTGAACTGAGAATGAAGTGGGCTAATTCGAGGGTAGTGAAGTGGGAGTCCGGGATCTGTGTAAATAGAACACACATCTCAATCTTGTCAACAGGTAGCAGGTAAACACGTCTGCATTCAGATGTAGGATCTTAATCTGATCACCCTGTTGCGGGAGAACTTTCCTACAGTGCAGGAAAAGTAAAACGTCTAGTGTATTTGAGGCTATGAAAAGACTTCTGAAGTTTGTCGTTTCCACTTAGAAATTTCAGACTTCATTTTCCCTTACGAGAAATGTATCAACCCCAACAAAAATGTCCATTAATTATAATCCACATAATAATTCACGTTTCCTGTTGCTGCAGGATTATTTTCCTGCTGTAGCAAACTGGCTCAAATTAAGATAACCACATCTGTAGTTGAAGTTTAGTCATGAAAACATTATTGATGATCAATATATCTAATAGTGGATAATCACCTTTTAGGAGTAAGGATATAGTATTATAGTATATCTACAATGTACAGTGTGGCTGGTCTGGAACCTGTGACGAGATCATGCATTATGTTGAGGTGATAATTGAAACAATTTAGTTATTTAGTGATAACAATACCTCAAAAAGTGTTTTTATTACCATAATTGCCTTCAAAGCGATAATTGACTTTAGAATGCAGGTAACCCTCTTTATCGAGTGAAAGTGGAGAAGTTTAAACACAGGTTCACGTCAAGATGTACCAGTCGTACAGCGTTTCCTTCTGTACATTTTGGCTTGCTGTAAAAGATGATTGATTTATGCTCTGGTAAATACACAAGTGATGTGGGAGGGAGGTCACCACCGTGGGAACTGAAACGGACTTTTCCCACCAAACTTGATTTTAACAGACAACACATATTTTAAATGGCAATGATAAATATCACAATAAACAAACAAGTATATTTTTTACATCAATACTTTCTGTCATTGAAACTGGTCACAACGTTCAGGGACGTTGAGTCTGAATAGGAGGTGTTGATGTGAAAAGCATCATATGCTTTTTTGTTAATCGGGATATTTATCTTTGCCATTTAAAATATTTGTTGTCTGTAAAGCTCATCGCCATTGGACTCTGGAACAGTGGAAACACGTTCTCTGGAGTGATGAATCACACTTTACCATCTGGAAGTCCGATGGACAAATCTGGGTTTGGCGGATGCCAGGACAACGCTACCTGTCCGAATGCGTAGTGCCAACTGTAAAGTTCGGTGGAGGAGGAATAATGGTCTGGTGCTGTTTTTCATGGTTCGGGCCCCTTAGTTCCAGTGAAGGGAAATATTAACGCTTCAGTATGACAATGCCCCTGTGCACAAAGTGAGGTCCATACAGAAATGGTTAGTGGAGATCGATGTGGAAGAACTTGACTGGTCTGCACAGAGGCTCAGCACACTGCTGCTGAGAGAGAGGGCTGCGTTTCCCCCATGTCTCTGTGTCTCCATTTAATTACACTGAGGCTGACAGACATGGTGCTTAAAGACACAAAAGAAAAAGACAGGGTCAGAAATAAACAGCACTGCAGTCATTCATTGAGGGCGCGTCACAGACACAGTCCCTACAGTTTACTATACATCATTGACTTGGATTCATATCACAGGAGATTGGTGACACCTTCATTGGAGAGAACGGGCTCGTTCTATTGACTGGAGCGGAGTCAGTGGAATGATAACAAATCCATCAAACACATTCCGTTTGCTCCCTTCCGGACGTTATTATGAGCCGTCCTCCCGTCAGCAGCCTCCTGTGATTCAGATACTTCAACTCTGACAAGCTTGACGCATGATTCAGTATGATTCAGTATGATTCAGTATGATTCAGTATGATTCAGTATGATTCAGTATTATTTAGTATGATTCAGTATGATTCAGTATGATTCAGTATGATTCAGTATGATTCAGTATGATTCAGTATGATTCAGTATGATTCAGTATTATTTAGTATGATTCAGATACTTCAACTCTGACAAGCTGGAAGCACGATTCAGTATGACTCAGTATGATTCAGTATGATTCAGTACTTCAACCTCATCGAACACCTTTGAGATGACTTGGAATGCCGAATGCGAGCCAGGCCTAATCGCCCAACATCAGTGCCCCGACCTCACTAATGCTCTTGTGGCTGAATGAAAGCAAGTCCCCGCAGAAATGTTTCAACATCTAGTGGAAAGCCTTCCCAGAAGAGTGGAGGCTGTTATAGCAGAAATGTTCCAACATCTAGTGGAAAGCCTTCCCAGAAGAGTGGAGGCTGTTATAGCTGCAAAGGGAGGGGACCAACTCCATATTAATGGCCATGATTTTGGAATGAGATGGAATGCATGTTCAGATCACAGGAGGTTGGTGGCACCTTAATTGGGGAGGACGGGCTTGTGGTAATGGTATCAGTGGAATGGTATCAACTACATCAAACACATGGTTTCCATCTGCTAAATGACTTAAATGTAATGTAAATGTGATGCCATTCCATTCGCTCCGTTCCAGACATTATTATGAGCCGTCCTCCCCTTAACAGCCTCCACTGGTTCAGATACAGACACATCCTGGCCAGCCTCACTACATTAAGGATAGCCTGCTCGGCATCTTATAGCCTACAGGACATGCTTCAAGCTTGTCAGAGTTGAAGTATCTGAATCATACTGAATTATACTGAATCATACTGAATCATACTGAATTATACTGAATCATACTGAATCATACTGAATTATACTGAATCATACTGAATCATGCTTCAAGCTTGTCAGAGTTGAAGTATCTGATTCATACTGAATTATACTGAATCATACTGAATCATACTGAATTATACTGAATCATACTGAATCATACTGAATTATACTGAATCATACTGAATTATACTGAATCATACTGAATCATACTGAATCATACTGAATTATACTGAATCATGCTTCAAGCTTGTCAGAGTTGAAGTATCTGATTCATACTGAATCATACTGAATCATACTGAATTATACTGAATCATACCGAATCATACTGAATCATACTGAATCATACTGAATTATACTGAATCATACTGAATCATGCTTCAAGCTTGTCAGAGTTGAAGTATCTGAATCATACTGAATCATACTGAATCATACTGAATCATACTGAATTATACTGAATCATACTGAATTATACTGAATCATACTGAATCATGCTTCAAGCTTGTCAGAGTTGAAGTATCTGATTCATACTGAATCATACTGAATCATGCTGAATTATACTGAATCATACTGAATCATACTGAATCATACTGAATCATGATTCAAGCTTGTCAGAGTTGAAGTATCTGAATCATACTGAATCATACTGAATCATGCGCCAAGCTTGTCAGAGTTGAAGTATCTGAATCATACTGAATCATACTGAATCATACTGAATCATACTGAATCATACTGAATTATACTGAATCATACCGAATCATACTGAATCATACTGAATCATACTGAATTATACTGAATCATACTGAATCATACTGAATCATGCGCCAAGCTTGTCAGAGTTGAAGTATCTGAATCATACTGAATCATACTGAATCATACTGAATCATACTGAATTATACTGAATCATACTGAATTATACTGAATCATACTGAATCATGCTTCAAGCTTGTCAGAGTTGAAGTATCTGATTCATACTGAATCATACTGAATCATACTGAATTATACTGAATCATACTGAATCATACTGAATCATGATTCAAGCTTGTCAGAGTTGAAGTATCTGAATCATACTGAATCATACTGAATCATGCGCCAAGCTTGTCAGAGTTTAAGTATCTGAATCATACTGAATCATACTGAATCATGCGCCAAGCTTGTCAGAGTTGAAGTATCTGAATCACAGGAGGCTGCTGACGGGAGGACGGCTCATAATAACGTCCGGAACGGAGCAAACGGAATGTGTTTGATGGATTTGTTATCATTCCACTGACTCCGCTCCAGTCAATAGAACGAGCCCGTTCTCTCCAATGAAGGTGTCACCAATCTCCTGTGATATGAATCAAAGACAATGATGTATAGTAAACTGTAGGGACTGTGTCTGTGACGCGCCCTCAATGAATGACTGCAGTGCTGTTTATTTCTGACCCTGTCTTTTTCTTTTGTGTCTTTAAGCACCATGTCTGTCAGCCTCAGTGTAATTAAATGGAGACAGAGAGACATGGGGGAAACGCAGCCCTCTCTCTCAGCAGCAGTCAGCCTCAGCCTGTACTGCCTGGAGGTGCTCTCCTCTTGAACCTCGGCCAAGACTTCTCTCTCAGCAGCAGTCAGCCTCAGCCTGTACTGCCTGGAGGTGCTCTCCTCTTGAACCTCGGCCAGACTTCTCTCTCGGAAGCAGTCAGCCTCAGCCTGTACTGCCTGGAGGTGCTCTCCTCTTGAACCTCGGCCAAGACTTCTCTCTCAGCAGCAGTCAGCCTCAGCCTGTACTGCCTGGAGGTGCTCTCCTCTTGAACCTCGGCCAGACTTCTCTCGGAAGCAGTCAGCCTCAGCCTGTACTGCCTGGAGGTGCTCTCCTCTTGAACCTCGGCCAAGACTTCTCTCTCTGCAACAGTCAGCCTCAGCCTGTACTGCCTGGAGGTGCTCTCCTCTTGAACCTCGGCCAAGACTTCTCTCTCGGAAGCAGTCAGCCTCAGCCTGTACTGCCTGGAGGTGCTCTCCTCTTGAACCTCGGCCAAGACTTCTCTCTCGGCAGCAGTCAGCCTCAGCCTGTACTGCCTGGAGGTGCTCTCCTCTTGAACCTCGGCCAAGACTTCTCTCTCGGCAGCAGTCAGCCTCAGCCTGTACTGCCTGGAGGTGCTCTCCTCTTGAACCTCGGCCAAGACTTCTCTCTCGGCAGCAGTCAGCCTCAGCCTGTACTGCCTGGAGGTGCTCTCCTCTTGAACCTCGGCCAAGACTTCTCTCTCGGCAGCAGTCAGCCTCAGCCTGTACTGCCTGGAGGTGCTCTCCTCTTGAACCTCGGCCAAGACTCTTTTGTCTCCTTTTAACACTTTGTATTGCAGTGTTTCTCGTCCAATTAACCCCCGCTACGGGACGAGGAGGTTTCATTGAGATAGAATGACACACAATGAGATAGAATGACACACATTGAGATAGAATGACACACATTGAGATAGAATGACACACAATGAGATAGAATGACACACACTGAGATAGAATGACACACATTGGGATAGAATGACACACACTGAGATAGAATGACACACATTGGGATAGAATGACACACACTGAGATAGAATGACACACATTGAGATAGAATGACACACACTGAGATAGAATGACACACATTGGGATAGAATGACACACATTGTGATAGAATGACACACATTGAGAAACTTTCTCTGTCTGTCTGGGGGGGGCCACTGCACCTTATCTCTGTCTCTCTGTCTCTCTGTCTCTCTGTCTCTCTGTCTCTCTGTCTCTCTGTCTGCCTGTCTGTCTGTCTGTCTGTCTGTCTGTCTGTCTGTCTGTCTGTCTGTCTGTCTGTCTGTCTGTCTGTCTGTCTGTGCCTGTCTGTCTGCCTGTCTGTCTGCCTGTCTGTCTGTCTGTCTGTCTGTCTGTCTGTCTGTCTGTCTGTCTGTCTGTCTGTCTGTCTGTCTGTCTGTCTGTCAGTCAGTCAGTCAGTCAGTCAGTTTATCTATCCATCCACGGTGTCTTAGGTCACTAAAGGCCCTGTAGAGGCTGGGACAAATCCAAAATGAGGACATGAGAGTAGATGTGTCACCGCTACTCTGGTCCTAGTCACACCCTTTTAGTTAATGGGCTGCTGTGTAATGACACAGTGTGTCATTTGCAGTGCATACAATGTTGAAACATGATGTCACCATATTTATTTCATGTGCTTTTTCCCTGTGCTTAAACTGTAGGTGTATTACACTGTCACATATTTAGTTCATCTAAAGTCCTTCACAACATGGACTTCAGTGTAGATCTTGTTGGAGTATTCTGAGAAGAACTAATTCCCCATCCATTACAGTCATTCATTTGAACTATCCAATAGCTCTGTCTCTCTCAACGGGATGCTTTGTGCTGATAAAACACCACATTACAAAACTCACATTTACCCAAGATGTCGGTGCAAACACAACATGACCAATGTACTGCAGCTTTTTATTTTCTTCAAGCTCCTTAATGGTTTCCATATTGCCAGTCTAAATGGATACAGGAAATGCTGTCACACCACTTTGCTTTACAAACTTCCAGAATGAGGTTTTGGCTCTGGGTGATGTCTGTGTGGTGGATTCCAGCTCTGTGGATTCCATCTCCTCCCTGAGAGTTTGGTCTCTCCCTAATCTGACCCTGCTCACATCTCCTCCCTGAGAGTTTGGTCTCTCTCTAATCTGACCCTGCTCACATCTCCTCCCTGAGAGTTTGGTCTCTCTCTAATCTGACCCTGCTCACATCTCCTCCCTGAGAGTTTGGTCTCTCTCTAATCTGACCCTGCTCACATCTCCTCCCTGAGAGTTTGGTCTCTCTCTAATCTGACCCTGCTCACATCTCCTCCCTGAGAGTTTGGTCTCTCTCTAATCTGACCCTGCTCACATCTCCTCCCCGAGAGTTTGGTCTCTCTCTAATCTGACCCTGCTCACGTCT